>NC_056748.1:1077008039-1077310539 GCF_019279795.1 Protopterus annectens
TGCATTTACTAGAGAGTGGCAGTGAAAGAGTTTAAATGCAAAAGTTAAAACACATTTTCTCTTTCTTACTTGGACAACATAGTGTATTCATGTGATTGTAAGAGAGAGAGATTTAAAAATATAACTACCCCCATTATTGGATGACTAAGGTGTAATATGAGAGTGCTTCTAATTAGGTAAAATTATTTTGGCCAAAGTGTAGTAGAAGATTCTCACAGTGAGTGAACACAACCGATTGTGCTGACGTTTAAGTCATATGTAAGCATATATACTACTTCTGTGAATTCTATCAGCTGAATTTAATATGGCCACAGTTACTGAAGTAAATGAGAAGCCAGGTCCCACCAGATGCCTGATAACCCTAAACTTAATTGGAGGTACTAACTAGTACGTCTCACATTGATGGCAAAGGAGAATGTAGCATTTTTGGAACATATGGATTATAACAATACACAATAATTTTGTGGTTTGTAAAGGTACTTTAAACATTTTAAAATCAGGTAAACAGGCTGCTAAAGTCATATAACCCTTACACTGCCACATACTTAGATGACTGAATTTCTAACCTTCTGAAAGTTCACACAGTAATAAGTTGTCTCAGACCGGCTAGATGATGGCCAACCCACTCCAGCAAATATCCATTTCCCAGGAAGAATGTAGTAAGAGTTCTCTGTGGTTTGAGAACTTACAACTCATGATTTGTACCTTATTTCCTATCACAACTATCCTTCTGGAATAACTGACTGGGACCCAGTACCTTTCAGAGTTGAAATACACTGGAGATCTGAATACATTGCTTTGTGCAAAACCAGTACTGAAAGCATGTAGTTTTAAGCATGAGTTTATTGACCAGATAAATGCCCTTAATATTGTGTTGGCACTGTGTTGTCACAGATGATAGGGCATGAAAACCATCCTGCCTTTTATCTAAGTAGGAAGTGGACTGATGGTGAATAAGCACTAGTCTGTTATTAAACCTAAATGCCTAAATAACCATTAGTCTGTTATTAAATGTAACTACTTAAATAAGCACTAGTCTGTTAGTAAATGTAAATGCCTGAATAAGCACTAGTCTGTTATTAAACGTAAATCCCTATATAAGCTGTAATCTGTTAGTAAATGTAAATGCCTGAATATGCACTAGTCTGTTATTAAACGTAAATGCCTATATAGCCACTAGTCTGTTATTAAATGTAAATGCCTAAATCAGCACTGGTCTGTTATTAAATGCAACTGCCTGAATAAGCACTAGTCTGTTATTAAAGGTAAAAGTCTAGATAAGCACTCATCTGTTATTAAATGTAAATGCATAAATAAGCACTAGTCTGTTATTAAACGTAAATGCCTTAATAAGGACTAGTCTATTATTAAACTTAAATGCTTAAATCAGCACTAGTCTGTTACTAAATATAAATGCCTAAATAAGCACTAGTATGTTGTTAAACATAAATGCCTAAATAACCACTAGTCTGTTATTAAATATAAATGCCTAAATAAATACTAGTCTGTTATTAAACATAAATGCCTAAATAAACACTTGTATGCTATTAAACGTAAATGCCTAAATAAGCACTAGTCTGGTATTAAAAGTAAATGCCTAAATAACCATTAGTCTGTTATTAAATGAAAATGCCAAAATAAGAACTAGTCTTTTAGTAAATATAAATGCCTGAATACACACTAGTCTGTTAGTAAATGTAAATGCCTGAATAAGCACTAGTCTGTTATTAAACATAAATCCCTAAATAAGCACTACTCCATTATTAAATGTAAATGCCTAAATAATTACTAGTCTCTTATTAAATGTAAATGCCAGAATAAGTACTAGTCGGTTATTAAATGTAAGTGCCTAAATAAGCAGTAGTCTGTTATTAAATGCAAATGCCTGAATGTTCACTACTCTGTTAAATGTAAATGCCTGAATAAGTACTAGTCTGTTATTAAACATAAATCCCTAAATAAGCACTACTCCCTTATTAAATGTAAATGCCTAAATAATCACTAGTCTCTTATTAAATTGAAATGCCTGAATGTGCACTAGTCTGTTATTAAACATAAATCCCTAAAAAAGCACTAATCTGTTATTAAATGCAAATGCTTAACTAAGCACTGGTCTGTTATTAAATGTCAGTGCCTGAATATGCACTCGCCTGTTATTAAATGTAAGTGCCTAAATAAGTATTAGTCTGTTAGTAAATGTAAATGTCTGAATATGCACTAGTTTTTTATTAGATGTAAATGCCTGAATATGCACTAGTTTGTTATTAAATGTAAATGCCTAAATAGACACTAGTCTGTTATTAAATGTAAATGCCTGAGTAAGCACTAGTCTGTTATTAAACATAAATGTCTAAATAAGTAGTAGTCTGTTATTAAATGTAAATGCCTAAATAAGCACCAGTCTGTTATTAAATGCAAATGTCTGAATATGCACTAGTCTGTTAATAAATGTAAATGTCTAAATAAGTACTGGTCTGTTATTAAATCTAAATGTTTAAATAACCATTAGTCTGTTATTAAACGTAAATGCCCAAATAAGCTCTAGTCTGTTACTAAACATAAATGCCTAAATAAGCACTAGTCTGTTATTAAAAAAAATGCATCAATATGCACTTGTCTGTTATTAAACATAAATGTCTATATAAGCACTAGTCCATTATTAAATGTAGATGCCTAAATAAGCACTTGTCTGTTATTAAACGTAAATGCCTGAATAAGGAGTAGTCTGTTATTAAATGTAAATGCCTGAATAAGTACAAGACTGTTATTAAATGTAAGTGCCTAAATAAATACTAGTCTGTTATTAAACATAAATGCCTAAATAAGCCCCAGTCTGTTATTAAACGTAAATGCTTTAATAAGCACTAGTCTGTTATTAAACCTAAATGCCTAAATAAACACTAGTCTGTTATTAAATGTAAATGCCTAAATAACAAATAGTCTGTTATTAAATGTAAATGCCTAAATAATCACTAGTCTATTTAATGAAAGTGCCTGAATAAGCACTAGTCTGTTATTAAATGTAAATGCCTGCATACGTACTAGTCTGTTATTAAATGCAAATGCCTAACTAAGCACTAGTCTGTTATTAAATGTCAGTGCCTGAATATGCACTCGCCTGTTATTAAATGTAAGTGCCTAAATAAGTATTAGTCTGTTAGTAAATGTAAATGTCTGAATATGCACTAGTTTTTTATTAGATGTAAATGCCTGAATATGCACTAGTTTGTTATTAAATGTAAATGCCTAAATAGACACTAGTCTGTTATTAAATGTAAATGCCTGAGTAAGCACTAGTCTGTTATTAAACATAAATGTCTAAATAAGTAGTAGTCTGTTATTAAATGTAAATGCCTAAATAAGCACCAGTCTGTTATTAAATGCAAATGTCTGAATATGCACTAGTCTGTTAATAAATGTAAATGTCTAAATAAGTACTGGTCTGTTATTAAATCTAAATGTTTAAATAACCATTAGTCTGTTATTAAACGTAAATGCCCAAATAAGCTCTAGTCTGTTACTAAACATAAATGCCTAAATAAGCACTAGTCTGTTATTAAAAAAAATGCATCAATATGCACTTGTCTGTTATTAAACATAAATGTCTATATAAGCACTAGTCCATTATTAAATGTAGATGCCTAAATAAGCACTTGTCTGTTATTAAACGTAAATGCCTGAATAAGGAGTAGTCTGTTATTAAATGTAAATGCCTGAATAAGTACAAGACTGTTATTAAATGTAAGTGCCTAAATAAATACTAGTCTGTTATTAAACATAAATGCCTAAATAAGCCCCAGTCTGTTATTAAACGTAAATGCTTTAATAAGCACTAGTCTGTTATTAAACCTAAATGCCTAAATAAACACTAGTCTGTTATTAAATGTAAATGCCTAAATAACAAATAGTCTGTTATTAAATGTAAATGCCTAAATAATCACTAGTCTGTTATTTAATGAAAGTGCCTGAATAAGCACTAGTCTGTTATTAAATGTAAATGCCTGCATACGTACTAGTCTGTTATTAAATGTAAATGACTAAATAAGCACTAGTCTGTTATTAAATAAAAATGCCTGAAGAAGTACTAGTCTGTTATTAAAGGTCAATGCCTGAATATGCACTCATCTGTTATTAAACGTAAGTGCCTAAATAAGCAGTAGTCTGTTATTAAATGTAAATGCCTGTATGTGCAATAGTCTGTTATTAAATGCCTGAATATACACTAGTCTATTAGTAAATGTAAGTGCCTAAATAAGCAGTAGTCTGTTATTAAATGCAAATGCCTGAATGTTCACTACTCTGTTAAATGTAAATGCCTGAATAAGTACTAGTCTGTTATTAAACATAAATCCCTAAATAAGCACTACTCCGTTATTAAATGTAAATGCCTAAATAATCACTAGTCTCTTATTAAATGGAAATGCCTCAATATGCACTAATCTGTTATTAAATGTAAATGCCTCAATACGCACTAGTCTGTTATTAAACATAAATCCCTAAAAAAGCACTAATCTGTTATTAAATGCAAATGCCTAAATAAGCACTAGTCTGTTATTAAATGTCAGTGCCTGAATATACACTCGTCTGTTATTAAATGTAAGTGCCTAAATAAGTATTAGTCTGTTATTAAATGTAAATACCCGAATATGCACTCGTCTGTTAGTAAATGTAAATGTCTGAATATGCACTAGTTTTTTATTAGATGTAAATGCCTGAATATGCACTAGTTTGTTATTAAATGTAAATGCCTAAACAGACACTAGTCTGCTATTAAATGTAAATGCCTGAGTAAGCACTAGTCTGTTATTAAATGTAAATGCCTATATAGCCACTAGTCTGTTATTAAATGTAAATGCCTAAATCAGCACTGGTCTGTTATTAAATGCAACTGCCTGAATAAGCACTAGTCTGTTATTAAAGGTAAAAGTCTAGATAAGCACTAGTCTGTTATTAAATGTAAATGCATAAATAAGCACTAGTCTGTTATTAAACGTAAATGCCTTAATAAGGACTAGTCTATTATTAAACTTAAATGCTTAAATCAGCACTAGTCTGTTACTAAATATAAATGCCTAAATAAGCACTAGTATGTTGTTAAACATAAATGCCTAAATAACCACTAGTCTGTTAAATATAAATGCCTAAATAAATACTAGTCTGTTATTAAACATAAATGCCTAAATAAACACTTGTATGCTATTAAACGTAAATGCCTAAATAAGCACTAGTCTGGTATTAAAAGTAAATGCCTAAATAACCATTAGTCTGTTATTAAATGAAAATGCCAAAATAATAACTAGTCTGTTAGTAAATATAAATGCCTGAATACACACTAGTCTGTTAGTAAATGTAAATGCCTGAATAAGCACTAGTCTGTTATTAAACATAAATCCCTAAATAAGCACTACTCCATTATTAAATGTAAATGCCTAAATAATTACTAGTCTCTTATTAAATGTAAATGCCTGAATAAGTACTAGTCGGTTAAGTGCCTAAATAAGCAGTAGTCTGTTATTAAATGCAAATGCCTGAATGTTCACTACTCTGTTAAATGTAAATGCCTGAATAAGTACTAGTCTGTTATTAAACATAAATCCCTAAATAAGCACTACTCCCTTATTAAATGTAAATGCCTAAATAATCACTAGTCTCTTATTAAATTGAAATGCCTGAATGTGCACTAGTCTGTTATTAAACATAAATCCCTAAAAAAGCACTAATCTGTTATTAAATGCAAATGCTTAACTAAGCACTGGTCTGTTATTAAATGTCAGTGCCTGAATATGCACTCGCCTGTTATTAAATGTAAGTGCCTAAATAAGTATTAGTCTGTTAGTAAATGTAAATGTCTGAATATGCACTAGTTTTTTATTAGATGTAAATGCCTGAATATGCACTAGTTTGTTATTAAATGTAAATGCCTAAATAGACACTAGTCTGTTATTAAATGTAAATGCCTGAGTAAGCACTAGTCTGTTATTAAACATAAATGTCTAAATAAGTAGTAGTCTGTTATTAAATGTAAATGCCTAAATAAGCACCAGTCTGTTATTAAATGCAAATGTCTGAATATGCACTAGTCTGTTAATAAATGTAAATGTCTAAATAAGTACTGGTCTGTTATTAAATCTAAATGTTTAAATAACCATTAGTCTGTTATTAAACGTAAATGCCCAAATAAGCTCTAGTCTGTTACTAAACATAAATGCCTAAATAAGCACTAGTCTGTTATTAAAAAAAATGCATCAATATGCACTTGTCTGTTATTAAACATAAATGTCTATATAAGCACTAGTCCATTATTAAATGTAGATGCCTAAATAAGCACTTGTCTGTTATTAAACGTAAATGCCTGAATAAGGAGTAGTCTGTTATTAAATGTAAATGCCTGAATAAGTACAAGACTGTTATTAAATGTAAGTGCCTAAATAAATACTAGTCTGTTATTAAACGTAAATGCCTAAATAAGCCCCAGTCTGTTATTAAACTTAAATGCTTTAATAAGCACTAGTCTGTTATTAAACCTAAATGCCTAAATAAACACTAGTCTGTTATTAAATGTAAATGCCTAAATAACAAATAGTCTGTTATTAAATGTAAATGCCTAAATAATCACTAGTCTGTTATTTAATGAAAGTGCCTGAATAAGCACTAGTCTGTTATTAAATGTAAATGCCTGCATACGTACTAGTCTGTTATTAAATGTAAATGACTAAATAAGCACTAGTCTGTTATTAAATAAAAATGCCTGAAGAAGTACTAGTCTGTTATTAAAGGTCAATGCCTGAATATGCACTCATCTGTTATTAAACGTAAGTGCTTAAATAAGCAGTAGTCTGTTATTAAATGTAAATGCCTGTATGTGCAATAGTCTGTTATTAAATGCCTGAATATACACTAGTCTATTAGTAAATGTAAGTGCCTAAATAAGCAGTAGTCTGTTATTAAATGCAAATGCCTGAATGTTCACTACTCTGTTAAATGTAAATGCCTGAATAAGTACTAGTCTGTTATTAAACATAAATCCCTAAATAAGCACTACTCCGTTATTAAATGTAAATGCCTAAATAATCACTAGTCTCTTATTAAATGGAAATGCCTCAATATGCACTAATCTGTTATTAAATGTAAATGCCTCAATACGCACTAGTCTGTTATTAAACATAAATCCCTAAAAAAGCACTAATCTGTTATTAAATGCAAATGCCTAAATAAGCACTAGTCTGTTATTAAATGTCAATGCCTGAATATGCACTCGTCTGTTATTAAATGTAAGTGCCTAAATAAGTATTAGTCTATTATTAAATGTAAATACCCGAATATGCACTCGTCTGTTAGTAAATGTAAATGTCTGAATATGCACTAGTTTTTTATTAGATGTAAATGCCTGAATATGCACTAGTTTGTTATTAAATGTAAATGCCTAAATAGACACTAGTCTGCTATTAAATGTAAATGCCTGAGTAAGCACTAGTCTGTTATTAAACATAAATGTCTAAATAAGTACTAGTCTGTTATTAAATGTAAATGCCTAAATAAGCACCAGTCTGTTATTAAATGCAAATGGCTGAATATGCACTAGTCTGTTAATAAATGTAAATGTCTAAATAAGTACCGGTCTGTTATTAAATCTAAATGCCTAAATAACCATTAGTCTGTTATTAAACGTAAATGCCCAAATAAGCTCTAGTCTGTTACTAAACATAAATACCTAAATAAGCACTAGTCTGTTATTAAAAAAATGCATCAATATGCACTTGTCTGTTATTAAACATAAATGTCTATATAAGCACTAGTCCATTATTAAATATAGATGCCTAAATAAGCACTTGTCTGTTATTAAACGTAAATGCCTGAATAAGGAGTAGTCTGTTATTAAATGTAAATGCCTGAATAAGTACAAGACTGTTATTAAATGTAAGTGCCTAAATAAACACTAGTCAGTTATTAAACGTAAATGCCTAAATAAGCCCCAGTCTGTTATTAAACGTAAATGCTTTAATAAGCACTAGTCTGTTATTAAACCTAAATGCCTAAATAAACACTAGTCTGTTATTAAATGTAAATGCCTAAATAACAAATAGTCTGTTATTAAATGTAAATGCCTAAATAATCACTAGTCTGTTATTTAATGAAAGTGCCTGAATAAGCACTAGTCTGTTATTAAATGTAAATGCCTGCATACGTACTAGTCTGTTATTAAATGTAAATGACTAAATAAGCACTAGTCTGTTATTAAATAAAAATGCCTGAAGAAGTACTAGTCTGTTATTAAAGGTCAATGCCTGAATATGCACTCATCTGTTATTAAATGTAAGTGCCTAAACAAGCAGTAGTCTGTTATTAAATGTAAATGCCTGTATGCGCAATAGTCTGTTATTAAATGCCTGAATATACACTAGTCTATTAGTAAATGTAAATGCCTGCATACGTACTAGTCTGTTATTAAATGTAAATGACTAAATAAGCACTAGTCTGTTACTAAATGTAAATCCCTGAATACGCGCTAGTCTATTAAATGTAAATACCTCAATACGCACTAGTCTGTTATTAAACATAAATCCCTAAATAAGCACTAATCTGTTATTAAATGCAAATGCCTAAATAATCACTAGTCTCTTATTAAATGGAAATGCCTCAATATGCACTAATCTGTTATTAAACATAAATCCCTAAAAAAGCACTAATCTGTTATTAAATGCAAATGCGTAAAAAAGCACTAGCCTGTTATTAAATTTAAATGTCTGAATAAGTACTAGTCTGTTACTAAATGTCACCGTCTGAATGTGTACTAGTCTGTTATTAAATGTAAATGGCTGAATACCCAATAGTCTGTTAGTAAATGCAAATGGCTGAATATGCATTAGTCTGTTAGTAAATGTAAATGTCTAAATAAGCACCAGTCTGTTATTAAATGTAATTGCCGGAATACGTACTAGTCTGTTATTAAATTTAAATGCCTAAATAAGCACCAGTCTCTTATTAAATGTAAATGCCTGAATAAGTACTAGTCTGTTATTAAATGTAAATGCCTAAATAAGCACAAGACTCTTATTCAATGTAAATGCCTAAATAACAATTAGTCTGTTATTAAACATAAATGCCTAAATATGTACTAGTCTGTTATTAAGCGTAAATGCTTAAATAAGCACTAATCTGTTATTACATGTAAATGCCTAAATAACCATTAGTCTGTTATTAAATGTAAATGCCTAAATAAGCGCTTGTCTATTATTAAAAGTAAATGCCTAAATAAGCACTAGTCTGTTATTAAACATGAATGCCTAAATAAGCACTAGTCTGTTATTAAACGTAAATGCCTAAATAAGCACTAGTCTGTTATTAAAAGTAAATGCCACAATATGCCCTAGTCTGTTATTAAATGTAATTGCCTATATAAGCACTAGTCTGTTATTAAATCTAAATGCCTAGAGAAGCACTAGTCTATTATGAAATTTAAATGCCTGAATAAGTATTAGTCTGTTAATAAATGTAAATGCCTAAATAACCATTACTCTGTTATTAAACGTAAATGCCTAAATAAGCATTAGTCTGTAATTAAAAGATAATGCCTAATTAATCAGTAGTCTGTTATTAAACATAAATGCCTAAATAAGCACTAGTCTGTTATTAAAAGTAAATGCCTCAATATGCACTTGTCTGTTATTAAACATAAATGCCCCATCTAATGTAAAAACACAAGAAACCTCAGATCTTTATTTTACAGACAGTTGATCATGCTGTGCTGAATGGGAATACCTGTAAACTGTATTCTCTATTATCTGTTAACTGTGTTTTATGATGTACGTTTTATGCACTTGCATTTCCTTACTGTATGAATTTTATACTTGTATTTTACCTTTAACATTATGTAACCATTATTGTATTGCTTATGGAGCTTTTCTCCCCGGGCCTCCACTGCAAATGGGCACGTTCTGGCCCAGTGGACTTCCCCGGTAATCAAACTGAAAATAAAATAAATAAATAAATATATATATAAGCGCAAGTCTGTTATAAAATGTAAATGCCTGAATAAGTACTAGTCTGTTATTAAACATAAATGACTGGATAAGCACAACTCTGTTGTTAAATGTAATTGCCTAAATAAGCACCAATCTGTTATTAAACGTAAATGCCTGAATACATGCTAGTCTGTTATTAAATGTAAATGCCTAAATAACCATTAGTCTGTTATTAAACATAGATACCTAAATAAGCACTAGTCTGTTATTAAACGTAAATGTCTATATAACCATTAGTCAGCTATTAAATGTTAATGCCTAAATAACCATTAGTCTGTTATTAAACATAAATGCCTAAATAAGCACTAGTTTGTTATTAAACGTAAATGCCTAAATAAGCACTAGTCTGTTATAGGTTCATAGGTTCATAGGTTGGTACTAGGCTATCGGCCCTAGGGCCTATACAAGCCTAGCCATAACAATTCCCTGGCTAGTTCTTCCCACACTATTTATTATCCTAGACCCCTGTCTAGCAGGGCAACTGACATGATCCCTAAGGTGAATTTCCTTTCTCCCATCCAATCGTCAAGGTTCCTTTTGAAGAGGTCCAAAGAGGTGCTCTGCTTGACATGTATGGGCATTCTATTCCAAAGTCCGGGGAGTCTCTGGGTCAGAAACCTATCCCTCCAGAATAGTTTGTTTATTGTGATGACAAGGTTTAGATCTCTGGAGTGTGTGGCTCTCTGAGGGATTGATATTTCTTTAAGTGTAGCATGTCCAACAGCTCTGGGTTAGTCTCTGTTATTAAATGGCAGTGCCTGAATATGCACTTGTCTGTTATTAAATATAAATGCCTGAACAAGCATAGTCTGTTATTAAATGTAAATGCCTGAATAAGCATTAGTCTGTTATTAAACATAAATGCCTAAATAAGCACCAGTCTGTTATTAAATGTAAATGCCTTAATACATACAAGTCTGTTATTAAATGTAAATGCCTAAATAAGCACTAGTCTGTTATTAAATGTAAACGCCTAAATAACTATTAGTCTGTTATTAAACGTAGATGCCTAAATAAGCACTAGTCTCTTATTCAACATAAATGTCTAAATAAGCACTAGTCTGTTATTAAATCTAAATGCCTAAGTAACCATTAGTCTGTTATTAAACAAAAATATCTAAATAAGCACTAGTCTTTTAATAAAAGTAAGTGACTAAATAAGCACTAGTCTATTAAATGTAAATGCCTAAATAAGCACTAGTCTTTATTAAAAGTAAATGCCTCAAAATGCACTAGTCTGTTATTAAACTTAAATGCCTATATAACCATTAGTCTATTATTAAATGTAAATACCTAAATAAGCACTAGTCTGTTATCAAATGTAAATCCCTGATTAAAAACTAGTCTGTTATTAAATGTAAATGCCTAGATAAGCACTAGTCTGTTATTAAATGTAAATACTTAAATAAACCCTAGTCTATTATTAAATGTAAATGCCTAAATAACCATTAGTCTGTTATTAAATGTAAATGCCTAAATAGCCATTAGACTGTTATTAAATGTAAATACCTAAATAAGCACTAGTCTGTTATTAAATGTGAATGCCTGAATGAGCATTAGTCTGTCATTAAATGTAAATGCCTGAATACGTACTAGTCTGTTATTAAAAGTAATGCCTAAATAACAATTAGTCTGTTATTAAATGTAAATGCCTAAAAAAGCACTGGACTGTTATTAAATGTAAATGCCTGAATAAGCACTAGTCTATTATCAAATGTAAATGCCTGAATATGTATAAGTATGTTATTAAATGTAAATGTCTAAATAAGCACCAATCTGTTAATAAAAGTAAATGCCTGAATAAGCACTAGTCTCTTATTAAACATAAATGCCTAAATCAGCACTCGTCTGTTACTAAAAGCAAATGCCTAAACAAGCACTAGTCTATTATTAAATGTAAATGCCTGAATACGTACTAGTCTGTTATTAAATATAAATGCCTAAATAAGCACTAGTCTGTTATTAAATGTAAATGCCTGAATAAGCCCTAGTCTTTTATTAAATGTAAATGCCTGAATGTGCACTAGTCTCTTATTAAACATATATGCCTAAATCAGCACTCGTCTGTTACTAAACGCAAATGCCTAAACAAGCACTAGTCTATTATTAAATGTAAATGCCTGAATACGTACTAGTCTGTTTTAAACATAAATGCTTAAATAACCACTATTCTGTTATTAAATGCAAATTCCTGAATATGCGCTAGTCTATTAGTAAATATAAATGCCTAAATAAGCACCAGACTGTTATTAAATGTAATTGCCTGAATACGTACTTGTCTGTTATTAAATGTAAATGCCTAAATAAGTTCTAGTCTGTTATTAAAAGTAAATGAATAATAAGCACTAGTCTGTTATTAAGTGTAAATGCCTAAATAACCATTAGTCTGTTATTAAACATAAATGCTAAATAATCATTAGTGTGTTATTAAAAGTAAATGCAAAAGTTTCTATCGGCAGATACAGGGGGTAGCGATGGGCATCCCTGTGCAAATACATATGCTAACCTGGTACTGTCATACTGGGAGAACAAGTATGTGATGGGGTCCCACAACAAGTGGAGTGACAAGTTACGCCAGTACAGGCGTTTTGTGGATGATATTTTTTTGTTGTGGAAAGGGGAAGAAATAGAGCTGTTTGATTTTGTTAAGTACTTAGAATCAACTACAACCTTTTTTAGATTTTCGGTGAGTTTTTCCAGCACAGAGATAGACTTCTTGGATGGCAGGTTGATCCAAGATGGGGGGATGGGGGGGTTAAGACAACCCTATATAGAAAAGAATGTTGGAAGAACAGCATGTTGACTCAGGACAGCATGCATCCCAGGTTCGCTTTTGATAACATCATTACTGGACACCTGGGGAGAGTTTCTAGACTGTGCACAGAGGAAAGTAATTTTGAAGAGGAAGTGAAACGATTGGAATTTGTTAAACATAAATGCCTAAATAACCACTAGTCTGTTATTAAACATAAATGCATAAGTAAACACTAGTCTGTTATTAAACATAAATGTCTGGATAAGCACTAGTCTGTTAGTAAATGTAAATTTGCTGAATAAGCACTAGTATGTTATTAAATGTAAATGCCTGGATAAGCACTAGTCTGTTATTAAACGTAAATGCCTAAGTACGTACTAGTCTTTTATTAAACGTAAATGCCTAAATAAGGAACTAGTCTGTTATTAAACGTAAATGTCTAAGCACTAGTCTATTAAACGTAAATGCCTGATTAAGCACTAGTCTGTTATTAAACGTAAATGCTTGATTAATCACTAGTCTGTTATTAAACGTAAATGCCTAATCCTTGATTTGTTCATTGTATCCCTGTGCTACTTCCATCTTTGCCAGACTTTCCCACCCATCACTGACAAAACTCTTTTAAAATGACATCAGGATAAGAAATGAAGAATCACATGGCATATTTTTGGCTGTGCTGCCAGTTACATATGGTTTTACCCATTTATCTGTATAAGCTATCAGAAAAACAATTATTTCTCACCTGCCCCTGAGCTGGTATCTGCACTCACTCAGTCCCCAGGCTAAGGTTGTGCAGGAAGGGAGGGTAGGAGGAAAGGGATAAAGGGGTCTGGACCCCCTGAACATTGTCTTTTCCTAGGTTTGTTCTTTTTTCGGCTTTTCCCTGATAGGGGTCGCCACAGCAGAAATCCGGTCCGCTAATGATTGGCAGTAGATTTTTATGGTGCTGAAGTACCAGCTCGATGGCCAACCTTCAATGAAGGCACACCCATTCACGCATGTCTTTCGAACACCACTCGACCATGGGGAGGACATGCAAACTCCAAACAGAAGGCGCTGCAGCTGAGAATCAAATGGGAGAATCTCTTGCTGTGAGGCGACAACGCTACCACTGCACCACTGCAACTTAAGATTTGTTAATGGGTGAAGTTGCCTATAAATAATGCAATGCATCTGTGAGACTATTAGTTCTTTGAAAAGCTATATTATGATATGATTATTTAGCAAGTAATTTCTCCCAGTTTATTTTCTTGAAGTCTTTTGGGTTTCTAATATCATGATGGGAATGGACCCCATTCCCAAGTCAAAGTATAATTAAAATTCATAAAACTAGTATTGTTTCAATCTTTGATGTCAGCCAGAAGTGCTCTTTGCAGCACCTGCAATGTGCCCAAAACTGACTCCTTCTGCAATTCATACAGGGATGTATGTATCAGTAACATATCTAAATGCAACTGTAAATTCTTTTTATAACACCCGTTGCTTCTATTACTGTTGGACCTGTCTGGGTAGCCTTCATCCACATTGCCCTTGTTTCTGCCTGTAAATCCTGGTATTTTATGATGTCGTGCCTCTCTCTGCGTAAGACCCTGTAGTCACTGGGTGTAATAATTTCAATGTTCGATGCTACTTTTATCCAATTTTCATTCTTTTTATTTTTCCAGGGGAGTTGAGGTGGTTAGATATCCAAAGAAAATAACACGTTGTCTGTTGAAGATAAAATACACAAAGTCTGCATTATTGAAAGAACTGACAGGAGAAGCTATGCTATATGTTAATGAAATGTTTGTCTCCTTGAAAAAAGCTATATTTTAATGGCATAAATTCAATGCACTGTTTTGCATGCATTTGTATGGCTTCTGCTATAAAACTGTAGAGCCGAACCGGAAGTGGTCTAAGTGCTCTTCACTTTTTCCCTTAGAACTGTTCAGACTCTCAAAGTAATCACTCTATTCTCTTTCTAAAGCCCTGCACTTGCTCAGGTCTTATAAGGAAATACTAACTAACTAAAGCACTACACCCTCCTAGACTTCTCATAAGTACTAGACTCCCGATTGGTCCTTCCTGATCAAGTGTAAAATCAGTTCCCATCCCTAATCTGATCAGTGAAAAACCAGTTCCCTATACTTATCTGGTATGTCCAAGGGTCAGTTTCAAGGCTACTCTCCAGTCCAGTTGGTGAATCTGGGAATTTTGAGGCAATGTTACAATTGCCTTATGTACACAGACAACCCTCTCCTCCTTCCAACAAACTCTAATACATGTGAGAGATGCAGTTACACAGCCAAACTGGAGGCAGAGCTCTCTCAACCCAATATTGGCACAGCCAGTCAGGAGGAAAAGGTAACCACCCGCACCACAAATCCAGTCTCACATAGACCTATTGCATCTGCATACCCAACACATAAACACACAAAAACATACTCGGAGGCTCTAAATAAAAATCTGCCTAAGCAGCAAAGACCTCCAAAGCAGATATCCAAGCAACAGCCATCCCTCAACAATACCCACGAATCACATATCTCACAAAGTCAGTGTGCCTCACAGTCACAGCCCTTAAGGCTAAACAATACACCAAATACACTCGTTATGGGGGACTCTATTGTCCGGCACACTGATGTCCCGCTCACCAGACTGAACAAGGAGAAGGTCACTGTAAGCTGCCTGTCTGGTGCCAGATTCTGCCACATAATGCAAGCACTCAAGTCACTCCAAAGCAAGTACAAATATGACTCCGTCATTGTCCATGCTGGTGTGAATGATCTGAAACGTACCTCCCTGGACTACATGAAAAGAGACATAGAGGAGCTCTCTGATCATGTAGCCCAGGCTGGTATGACCCTGACCTTGGGTAGCATCTTGCCCTCACCAAGAATGATGCCACAGCATAAAGACAAAATGATCAGTTTCAACAATTGGCTAAAGTATTGGTGTTATTCAAAGGGGATCCAGTGTCTGTCAGCCTGGGATGACATGCTCGACAAGCCACGTTGCTTCGCTAGGGACGGCTTGCACCTGTCACCCTTAGGCTTTTGTATACTGGCCAAGGCTCTTGCCACCCCCATAGTGCCTTTTTTAGGCAAGACTCAAAGGACAAACCCATCTCCACAGACAACCCAAGGATAAAAAAACTAAAGGTAATGCTACTCAATGCCAGAAGTCTAAACCTCAAGATGCACGCACTCGAGGCTCTCCTCAGTATGGAGAAATTTGAAAAACCTGGTTCAAGGTTCCTGAGAGCACCCCAGCACTACCAGGTTATAACTCATACCATGCTTTTCGGCCCCAAAACTCGGACCGAAGCACAAAAGGAGGGGGAGTATCTATATTCATCAAAGATACCTACACCTCCAGGTTAGTGGCACTGCACGAAGCATCGTAAACCATCCATGTGCAACTAACAATGGGCAAAACTGCCTTTCAGCTTGTAGCCTGCTAAAGATCACCCTCCCTTTCACAGGAACCCCACTTGGCATTCCTGAGAACAATGGAGAATATGAAGGTCTCTCCAAACACTATGTTATTGGGTGACTTCAACTACCCAAACATTGACTGAGAAAACTACTCAAGCCCAAACACCCACGCCCAATGGTTCCTTGAATTTATAAACTCTAATGCGATGGAACAACTGGTCACCACTCCCACAAGAGGGAACAACATATTGGACCTAGTCATCACCAACATGGAGACTCTATGTTCCACACCAGAGGTAAACCCCTCATTGGTAAGATAAGACCATAAACTAATTTCCCTGGACATCCATATCCCGTCCCCACCCCCAGCCAAGGAAATCACTGTAAAGAATTTCTCAAAAGCTAACTTCACACATCTCAAGACTGAGGTGGAATCCTTCAAAGCCCCCGGGCCAGAGGATAATACAGCCCAATCTGCAGAATCCTTTACAATTGCATTCTATGAGCAACTGCAGGAATGCATGGATCGTGCTATCCCAAATAAAACCAAGACTCACTCCTCCAAAAACAGGAGACCTGTCTGGTGGACCCCGGCCATAAATAAGCTATACAACAGAAGGAGGAAGCTACTACATGACAGAGCAAAATCCCAAAAAGGGAAGGCATCTCTGATCAGTATTAGCAAGAAACTACGATCCCTCATAAAATCATCAAAGGCCAGTTTCGAAAGAAAAATTGCCCTAGACACTAAAGATAATCACAAGGCCTTATTTAGTCATGTCAGGAATATGGGTGGAAACTCCCAGATATGCTCTGAATTGTTGCATAATGGTACAAAATATACCGAACCTACAGACATAGCCAACATCCTGGCAGACAGATTCAGTGCTAACTTCTCCCCCCTCAAAGGAGCAAATGCCTATCCCAACTGAATGTAACCTCCCTGACATCACAGATGCACAGGTGAAAGCTGTCCTCTCCAAAGCAAAAAACACAGCATCTATGGGACCAGACGGTGTCCCAGGCTGTGTCTTACATGAGCTCCAAGAAGAACTGACCCCCCATATTAAGTCACTGTTCAAACTTAGCCTTACTACAGGATATGTACCCAAAGAATGGCGTACAGCTACAGTGGTCCCACTCCACAAAGGTGGTGCCAGAACGGACCCTGGGAACTATCGCCCCATAAGCCTGACTAGTCTGGTCTGTAAAGCTATGGAGCATATTATCATGGAACTCATAAACAAAGGCATTGGGAGCCTCCAGACACTGGACCCTGCCCAATTCAGCTTTGTTAAGGGCAGATCTTGCCTCTTAAACCTAGTTGATTTCTTTGAAACAGTTACCAAAGCCATAGACGAGGGCAAGGTAGTCCACACAGCCTACCTGGACCTCACAAAAGCCTTCGACACAATACCCCACTCGGCCATCATAAATAAGCTTACCAGCTTAAATATTAACCCCTATATCACAAGATGGGTTGCAAACTGGCTCAGGGATAGAACCCACATGGTCAGAATCGCAGGTGCCACATCCGAATCCAAACCAGTTACAAGTGGTGTCCCACAAGGCTCAGTTCTGGGACCTCTCTTATCCGATATATACTTCTCTGAGGTTTAGGTAACATGGGGGGACTATGGCTGACAAAGTTCGCAGATGACTGCAAACTGGGAGCCATAATCGACTCTCCAGCTGACACAAGCATCCTCCAAAAGGGTCTCATGGAGACGGATGCTTGGTGCCAGAACCACAGCCTCAAGCTAAATGCTAAAAAGTGCATAGTCATCCCCTTTGGGGAAAAACAAAGTGCCCACAAATTACCACATAGGTGGTAATCCATTAAGTACCGAAGAAGTAATTAGAGATTTGGGGACCAACGTAGATAGCAATCTCTCCTTTGATAATCATATTGCCAAAGTGGTTAGAAACACCTTCTATATAGCCCACCTTATCATGAAATGGTTTGCATCTAGATCAAGAGAGGTCATTGTGCCCCTCTACTCGTCACTCATCAGGCCCATAATTGAATACAGTGCCCCTTTTGGGATGTACCTTACCTGACACCTGCAGCAACTGGAGAGACCCCAAAAGTACCTCACCAAGAGGATCATGGGCTACAAACAGATATCCTATGCAGCTCGACTAAAGAAACTCCAGCTCTACTCAGTTGCTTACCGTCTACTCAGAGGCGATCTATGCCTGACATACAAAGCCATGTCTAACCCAGAATTAATGGACATGCTCCACCTCAAAAAATTCAAATCCCTTAGAGCTACATGCTCCAGGGACTTAAACCTCAGCACAAAAATAAATAGAACATGCTGAAGGGACAGATTCATTTCCCAGAGGCTCCCCTCACTCTGGAATAGAATACCAATTCATGTTAGACATAGCCCCTCGCTGACCCTCTTCAAGCAAAATCTGGACGCGTGGATGGGAAATCACAAATTCACCCCTGGGATCTCTTCTGTGTCCCTGCTCAACAGAGGCACAGCAGACTAATCTTAAAGGGCTACCTTCTGTGACCTATTGTACAGAGGCGCAGTAGGCTAATCTAATAGGGAGGCGAAAACCAAATACACTCGAGCTAGGCTTATAAATGCCCTAGGGCAGATAGCCTAGTATCAACCGATGAACCTATGAACCTATGGATCAGAGCTCCATATTGGTCAACACATTAAATAAATACATGAATGACTAAGTAAATACCTAAAAGGATAAATTATTCTGGATCTAAATATGAAGAATTAAACTGAGGAAGAAGTGTATGCTTTATGTGTAAAGATGCTAAACTCAGTTTGATATCACTCATTAGCTAGAAGAGAAACAGCTGCTATACTGAAATGCTTTCATGATTTCTGTTCCCATTACTAAGTAAAAGTAATGCCTGCAGTTAAGCATTAATTCAAAATCGTGTGCAAATACAGTTATTTTGTTTCATAGGACTCTCTCATATCAGTATGCCTCTGAAAGAAAATCATGAAAGAACCTTGATAATATCAGATATTTTATTACCGATAGTACCATCAAGAAATTACAGATAACAGGAGATACATTATTTGATGGCTTATCAATTATTGGAGTTTTAGTTAATTAATCAGAGTATCCAGGCACATTCATTACAGAATGCTTGCATTTCAGCTTCACTACTGAAAGCTTTTCTGCATGAAACAACCTCAGCTTCTAACAGATTCAAAAACTCCTGTGTGAGTATCAAAGATATATTTTGCCTCTTGTTCATAAACAAACACATTAAAAGCTGTCTCATGTTTCCTCTTATTTAATTCTTGTTTTGAAAAGATGCCTTACATATTAGTATTCCTCTCATAGGTTTATAGGTTCATAGGTGTGTGCTGTGCTAATGGCCCTGGAGCCTTTACAAGCCTAGAAAGGACAGACAGTTTTTTACAAGCATCAGCCGAGAATCAAGCCCAAATCTCCTGTGTGGCAGGTAAGAGTTCTACCACTACCCCACTTATTTAACTCTCAGAGGGAAAGCAGCCTATCTGATGTCATAGACTGACAGGATATTTAACTTTAAGATCAGGGAACTGATGCAGTGCTTAATAATGCCTTTAGTTTATTGATCTTGTAGTAGAAAGTGATTCAATATCCATAACCCAGTTTGGGAACTGCTACTCAACATGGAGAAGAAAAAATTAGTAGACAAATGAAGAGAAACGGCTTTGTTGATATACACTATAATTGTGGCATTAAATTATGCAGGATCAAAAAGAAATTTATGCTTGGCCACAAGAATATGAACATGTAACAATACAAGTATTCTGTTTTCTTTGCAAGTATTCACCTCTACAAATCAAATGTGTATGTAGACATAACATCAAGTAAACACCTTGCTGAATTAAGCTCAAGTTATTATGCGCCATAAAGTATAAAGTACACCATTACACAATCCTTGGCTTAGTTTCTTAACTGAGTGCAGTCTTTATGAATCATCTAGATTTTAACCCTTATTTATTTGATAAGATCTGAAAAGTTGAAAAAGTATTTAGTTACAGTGCATTTAGATTAGTGAGTCAATTCAAAGAGAGTAACATTTTAGTAGGAACATCAGGAAGGTGTTATTAACCGAATATACCTACAAGATATTTAATTTTCTTAAACCTGTCATTTCTGCTGTAATAGATTGGCTGTATAACATAAGCATAAGACCCATAACTGCAGGTACAAGAAATATGAGCACAACAGTGGGATTCCCACTTAAATCATAAAAGTTCAGAACTTCCTTTCATATTCACAGAACTCAGTAACTTTATGGATAGTTATTGAACTGCTTCCGTACATTTTTTAATGCCCTACCTACTTCCCTTTCCCTGCACCCCTGACTTGTTGACTACATCTGAGGGCAACACCCCTCTCTTTACAACACCTCCCTTATGGAGCATCATCAAGCACCTCCAAGCCAGGACAGGGATGCCCATCCCTCTCTGCCACGCTGTCAGTCACAAAAGCTGCTAACTGAACCCAGGTCAGCTAGCCTGTAGTCAGGACTTTAAGCTTATAATTGTTTTTTTACATCAAATGAGAACCTTTGTTTGCATCTATCAGCAGTTTGGTAAATGCAGTATTCCAGTCTTTAATTCTGTGCCCCATCTATCTGGAAGTCCTGCAATTCTTGGTGAAATTGATTGCCTTCTCAAACTACTCAATAGTTCCAATAATTAAAACCACTAAATTCTGAAGCTGAAGTCATTTATTTGATGTTTTTATCAACACATGGAGGAGTCAAATTGTCATTAACCTGACAGAGGAAGTGAAATGTGTAGCTGAACCTGATTAATTTGGCAATACAGAAAGTCATGAGTTGGAGTACAGTGGCTAGAGTTTTTCACTGTCATCCACCGGAGGTCTGTGAAAATTGATACAATAAAATTTTACACATGATAAATCATTTAGAATCAGTTAAACACTAAACTATTCAATTTATATGATACTTTTTCAGGTGGCGGGATTGGAGGATACACTGTGTTGCATGATCTGCAAATGGCCATGGGACCTGCTAAATGCCAACGATTTGAGTTTCAAGGAGAGGCAGCAGCAAAGGAAAAACAAAGTGAGCAGGCAGAACAGCAACTTATGGAGGAGAATGCAAAGAGCAAACCATGAGATAGTATAGAGTCCAGAAAAATGAGGAAAGGCTGAGTCTGATGGACTGTATGAAAATTAAGAAGGTAGACTGGACAGGTTCTGCTAAAGAGTTTTAGAGGCTGTGATACTGAAGTACTTGTCAATACAAGAATTCAATGTTAAATATCAGAAACATAGATATATGAAGATTGTGTTTTTCTCATAAGAAACAGCAAGTATTCCAGCAACAGTGGCAATACGGTAAAAGTCCTCAGTGACTGGGTGAATGGTGTATGTTAAACACGGCTGTTCCGTCATCATTCTGAAGCATCACTTGCAAATTCTGGAAGCAGTAAAAGAGAACAAAGAAACAAAGATGAACTACAAATTGACGTTTTCTGCTGAACATGTACTCTGAAAAACAGTTGCAATCATTTTTTTAGTTCTGTTTTGAATTTTCTACAAACTTTCACTATAATGCAATCATTGGTATAACAACACAAACATGTATTTACATTCATGTGTTAAGCACTTCCAAAATTTTCACTCTAAGGACTGAAGGAAATTAAAACTTCTGATATTTACAAATACCAAGAAGAGTACACAGCATTATGCAAGACTTCTTAGGTAACTACAGAAGTCACTTGCGGGAGGAACTGTTGCAAAACTCATACCACTTTTGCTAGACTTCTGGCCCAGGCAACAAATTTCATTAACTTAACTAAATGCCTAATCTGGAAGCTGTAGCAGCACAATGTCTGCTATATGCTGGAGTCTATAAGCTTTTATCTCATCATAGAAACATAAGGAATATGTAACACATTAACTATAACTATATGGGATGGAGTCGGAAGAGTTCACCTATTAAGAAGGAAGTAGATAATGCAGACTGAACGGAAAAGGCAGCCAAGTATGTCTCTAAGAAGCAAAACTGAAGGTAAAAAAATACATAAGTTAAACAATACAAAATGTACAATATCTAAATGTATACACTAAAGAATACAAAACTCACAATACCTATTGCTTAATGTAATCTGAGCGGAAGGAAAAGAAGACTTGACAATCTGTTCAGAAATTACCTTCATATCTGGAGCGTTTCTCCACAGGCCTCCACTGAATATGGGCTCTGTCCCAGTCATACTTTCCCTGTAAACAAAGGTTAAATAAATAAACGAAACTAAATAAAAATATCAGCACAGAAAAAGTTATAAGTAATGAAATAAGAATAATTCTTTTTCACCCATGGCAGCTGTATCAACTTTTTAGCCGGTCCCATTCACCCTCTCTTCACTCAGGCTCAGTCCACTCCCCTACCCCACCCACTATTCTTACCCACCCACCCCCACTTCATTTAAATGTATACCATTCTGTCTCCCATCCCTACAACAAAACAACCAGCCATATTCACCGAGGAATCCAACTGGCCTAACTCTTCAACTTGTAAACTCATCACAGGCACATCTAACTCACTTCTCCCAATCTACTCCAAAAAAAAATAGCATATAACTTCCACCCAGCTAACTTCATGTTCCCCTAACTTAAGTATAATGTGCTACTACTCCAGTCTACTCTCCCAATTATACTAAGTATACTTACTGTTGCCACATTCTACCACACTCCCCTTCCCCCATCACTCTATTTTCCCAGTTCTATACACCTAGTCAACAAACACACACCCACCAACTACAAAATTGCACACAATCAATACCGAGTGTGAACTCAGGCCCTCTTCAGTTAGAGCTATATCAAAAAGAACTACCAGACCCATTTATCAATATCAGACCTAAGAGATAAATATAAAAAGATGGTACAAGATCTCTCACTAGACCTCCACTCTCCCACTGTGTGGAGACATCCACCCAAACCATGGACCATCCCTTCAAACCAACCAAACACCATCTAATCCATCAGCCCCCACCATTATTAGCACACAACCCACTAATTGTAACCACAACCTACTATTAATGCATGTAAACATCAGAAGCATCTACATCAGAATTCCAGATCTCCATGCATGCATTGCAGTACACAACCCAGACATTCTAATCATCACTGAAACTTGGCAAAAAGCAAACACAGAAGATGAAGAAATCCTTCCATCAGGATACAATATAATTAAAAAAAATAGAGTACACAGAAAAGCAGAAGGGGTTGCAATACCTTTTAAAAACATACTAAACATCAGATACCCAATGAGTCACCCAACTATCCCAACAGAGAAATCTCTGTTACCTTCCCAGAACTGAACAGGCACAAAACTGTTTGAATTCTTGCCTTATATATTCCCCCAGGCAATGACATTCCCATTCCCAAAGACCTCCTTCAGTAGTTTTCCACTAATGTACATAAAGAAAGTATTATACTTGGGGATGTAAATATAGACTATTTACTTGCAAACACTGACTCCCCTACTTTCTCTATAACCTATTGAGTTTTACTCATAATCATCTCACCCATTGGAAAGAACAAACACAGCAACAGGTACTCACAACTAGACTGGATCCTTGCCACCTCACCTTCAAATACAAACACCTTTGGTTGTCTACAAGGCAACATCAGTGATCAATGCCCCACAGTTATTACAAGACAAACAATTCACACTCCCAAACATAGACAGTAGACTCCCTCTTATCCGGTCTTGCTGGGACCAGACCTTAGGCTGGTTAATCAGAAAAAGCTTTACAATAAGTTACTCTTATCAATGTGGCACTTTGGAACATCTTGGATTATTAGTTTACTCTTAAAATGTTAAAATATTGAAACAAAAATTAACTTGCAAATTAATTTTTATTTCAATATTTTAACATTTTAAGAGTAAAACGATAAGCCGAGATGTTCCAAAGTGCGCAGAGGATGTGGAAGTGTTGTTCTTCTCTGTCTGTTGCTACAGCCTTTTAAAGCGGAGTCCAGTTAAAGCGAAACTGGATAAAAGGGAGTCTACTGTAGTATTAAAACAAGTATGTACACTCTTCTCTTTTAATAAAGATGCCTTTAAAAAGTACCTCTCCCAATAGAACTGGAACACTCTTAAACACCTAATACTGGAATATGCCGTTACCCATTTCAGTAAAACATTCCATAACATACTAAATGAATTAGCTCCCATAAGAACACAAAGAACCAAAAGTAACCCTGTTCCACGGCTCAATAAAGAAACCAAACAGCTCATGCTAAATAGAGACAAAGCTTGGAAGATGTCGTATAAAAACAGAACACAACAAAAGTGGCACATTTTTAGGCGACTTAGAAATTTATGCAAACTACAGGTCAAACTAGAAAAAATTGCATTTATTTACTTATTTGAAGTCAAACATCACTACAATCCCAAGCAATTCTGGATAATCATAAAAACCCTATTATACCCCAGTCAAACCACTACCACAAACACTGACACAGACTCCACAGCCACTCAGTTCAGCACACACTTAATTCAGTATGTCCTCTCTCTACTAGAATCTAATCCACCTTCCCATCTCTCTCTGTCCCCACCAGCATTACTCACAATACCCCTCTCTTTTCATTTGATCAAATACCTACCTCAGCTATCAAACATTACGTTCAAAAACTGAAAACCCCCACACCAGCTGCTGACAGATTTCCACCCAAATACCATAGGTTAGTTGCTGACATCCTGCCATACCCCATCTCAATACACATAAATAGATCTATCACAGAAAACTGTGTAACCAGTGTCAGGAAAAAAATCACGTTGTGCCACTTCACAAAGGTGGATCAACCACAGACCTCTCCAACTACTGCCTCATTTCAGTTTTCTCCCCTCTGTCCAAAATCTTAGAAAGATGCATACACTTGGAACCCCTAAGTTATTAGTTTCTCAAAAGCCATAAATACCAACAGAAAAAAATGATAACCTAATATCCTTCCTGTTCCTTTAGCTGTCAAAAGCATTTTGGCATAGTATCCCACCAAGTCCTAATCAATACACACTCTTCCCTGTCTCTTTCTTATTCAGCTGGTTCTGTAGCTATCTCTATGAATAGTCCCACTTAAAGAACAACACAGTACTAACTGTGTACTGGTTCTCAAAACCACATGGCAAAGGGAATGGATGATTATAAGAAAACCTATGTCAGCCACATACAACAGCCAGCTGGCATCCAAATCTCACCACTGAACCTTTGGAAAGATAAAGATGCCAGTAAGATATCTACATTGATGCAGTGCACTACACTACAGAGGATACAAAAAAGTCATAGTTATTCATTTGCAGGATTTTTGTATTGGATGTTATTTTGTATCAAAAATGTCGCTGCATTTGTAGGAGCTCAGTCTTGGTGAGTACCTTTGCGAGGTGGACCATGTTTTCACAAAATCTCACCAAGGCGACACTGATATATTAGACTGTATTTATATAGCTTATATCATGGACAGAAGTAGGTCAAAAACTAAAAGAGACAGCTGGGTGCACAAGATGCGGGATAAAAAGTGCCCAATCCTGGTAGGTACACTGGTGCCAGGATTGGAAAAAATGACAGTGTAGAATCCTCAAAATACAGAAACATTCCTACAATGGGGCCAGGCCCAGGGGGAGGATGGCTCCCCTGTTGTAGAAGGAAGTAGTAGTCCACAAAAATCACAAAAACTGATATGCCACAGAAGAGCCATAAAAATAATAGTGTGGACTATTGAGGGTAAGAAAGAAATCATGTATTGTTATTTTTATGTATTGTTACTATATGTATTGTTACTTTTATGTATTGTTATTTTTATGTATTGTTACTATTATGTATTGTTGTTTTTATGTATTGTTACTATTATGTATTGTTATTTTTATGTATTGTTACTTTTATGTATTGTTATTTTTATGTATTGTTACTATTATGTATTGTTATTTTTATGTATTGTTACTTTTATGTATTGTTATTTTTATGTATTGTTACTATTATGTATTGTTATTTTTATGCGAAAAGCTCAGAATTTCCAGACACAAGAGATACAAAAAGATTAAGAGAGAAATTAGAGCAAAGAAAAATACTTCCACAAGAACAACTGTCAGAAGCTTCAAATAAAAGTTTGGGGTCATTAATTGAACAGATTTTTGAAAAACAGTATATAGATCAAGAAACTTTAATCTGTTTGTAAAAAGAAGCATCTGAGGAAGTACAAAAATATAAACAACACAACCTAGAGATTTTGAAAAGTATAAAATAGTAATATGGAGATGGGAAAGAAAGAGAGATTTGATGCGGTGCAATATTTATGCAAATAAGAAAGCCAAATCAATATAAAGAAGGCAGCCTCACAGATATTCAAAGAGAAATACAGGTAAAGGCATCCAGATATGGAAAATGTCACATTAAAACTAATATCACAAAGAAGGAATGTAGAATAGAAGACCAGTAAAGAAGAAGTTAAAAAAAATAGAAGTTGAAGTTATGGAGTGCCTGTGAAGTGAAGGATGTGATGTAGAAGGTCTAACAGAGGTTACATCACAGCAGGATTCAACGAGTTTCCAAAGCAATGAGAAACAGGAAGATAGGAGACATCTGAAGAAGAAATATGGACATGGGAAAGGAAAAGAGATTTAATATGGTGTAATATCTATGCAAAGGAAAAAGCAAAACTAATCAATACAAAAAAGAGCAGCTCCAAAGATATTTGAAGAGAAATACAGATGAAGGAATCCAGATATGGAAAACTTTACAATACAAAAAATAAGAAGACAAAGAGGAAAAGTAGAAAAGGAGATCAGTAATGCAGAAGTTAAAGAAATAGAAACTGAGGTTATGAAGTACCTGCAAAGTGAAGGATACAGTGTAGAAAATCTAATTCAGAATGCACCACAACAGGGCAGAGCATTGGACATCCAAATTAAGGGGAAACCAGTGGAACAGGAAGCAATTGATCAGGTGCCATATGTACATATTTTGGAGTCTTCCACAGAAAACCAGTATAAACATCCACTTGAAACTGGACAGCAAGGGAAGGAACAGGAACCTTTGACGCAGTTAATGTTGAGGCGTGATAAGCCAGTGAGTTCTCATATGACAGAGCAATGGATGGCACAGGATGAAATTGAGGAGAATGTGCCACAGGAAGATGTAATATGGATGGAATAACCAATCCCAACTCTACACAGCTGGTACTTTCCCTGATGACCTCAGCAACCATTGTCTAAACTATATCATAAAACATAAGGCAGGAAACCCTCACCAGCTCAAATTTAAAACAGTCAGAAACAGGAAAAACGTTGATGCTGCTATATTCCAAAATGAATTAAAAGCAGTTGACTGGTCAAAACTAAAAAAAAATCTAGCATTAGAGGAGGCCATAAATTACTTTAACACTAAATTCCTAAGTATCCTTCATTCCTATGCTCCAGCACGTACAATAAAAACTAGATCAAATACAGCACCATGGCTCACAAAAGATACAAAGCTAAAATCAAAACTAGAACCATAGCCTGGGCCAGCTGGAGAACAAATAAAGCCCCACTTGACCATCTAAAATATTGTCAACTCGGGAATGATACAAAAAAAATCTATTTTACTGGATAAAAAAGCTTCTACCAAAATCTCCTACAAAAACACCATAACAACCCTCAAAGGTTCTGGGCACGTTTAAATCAACTACTTCGTCCAGGTCATTCCACCACCCCACCCCCAGCTAACTACACCCATAGTTCCCCAGAGCACCTTTAATAACTTTTTCACTGAAGCAATCCAATCCCTAGCAAATCAACTAACCCCCTCTAACTTAAACACATGCCTAATCTACCCAATAATCACCCTGACTTTAGCTTCCAACCAATACCAACTAGATTTACCACCCTCACTGCTGACCTCCTCCCTGCAGAGTACCTACAAATAGCTACAGATGCCATTGCATATCCCATATCTATCCTCATCAACAGAACCTTATCTGAAAATGCTATCCCCTCCCTCTGAAAATATCTCACGTCATCCCACAGACATATCCAACTATAGACCCATTGCCATTCTTTCCCCACTAGCCAAAATAATGGAGAAATGTGTACACAAGCAACTAATGCAATACCTTTCATAGAATAACTTACTATCCAACTCCCAGCATGGTTTCAGGCCATACCTCAGCACCACCTCAGCCCTCCGTTCCTTTACTACTGCCATAAACCAAAACAGGAATGACAATAGAGTAGCCTCCACCCTCTTTCTTGACCTATCAAAAGCCTTTGACATGGTCAACCATGAACTTCTCATTCTTTCACTAAAATCTATTTCCCTCAACAAGCCTGCTATCCATTGGTTCCAGTCCTAGCTGACTGGTACACAACAGGCGGTACTGTGGCAGGGCAAACTCTCCAGCCAGCTACCTCTCACACTTGGTGTCCCTCAAGGGTCCATACTAGGTCCACTACTCTTCTCTATTTTTATCAAAACCCTTCACACTGCTATCCCTAAAGCTACCTGCATTCAATACGCATATGATTCCACTCTGATCTGCTCAGCCACCTCTCCATCCGAACTGCAAACCTTAACCCAAAATACATTTAACAGTATCGAGAAATGGCTCACCAACCAACTCCTACTTCTGAACTCCAATAAAAACTAAACTTCTACTCTTCTCCCCCATTAGTAGATCTACCACACTTTCATTCTCTGTCACGTCCAACAATGGTACCACTATTTCCCCAGATCATCACACCAAACTGCTAGGGGTTATCATAGACAATAATCTCAAATTTGACCTACAGGTCAATGAAACCATACAAACCATCAATAAGAAGCTTGGATCACTGTATAGAAACAAGACATTTTTAACCCCACTGGCTAGGACTGCAATCGCCCGATCACACCTACTCTCTATACTCTTTTATATGCCTTGCCTGTACTCTCAAATCTCAACAAATCTGAACTACGTAAGTTGTCCCATAGCTACAATCATATTGCCAGATTCGCCACTGGCTCCACCTATAGAACCCACCACTGCCAGAACCTTAAACAACTAGAGTGGCTAGAACTGCCCAGCTTAATTCAATTTAATCAACTCTTAATAGCGCACAAAATGTTGTACCACCCTGAAGATACCCCCTCACTTAAAAATATTATTAAGCCATATAGCAACCTGAGATCCCTATATTCAGCCAATAAACTACTGGTCCAAACCCACAAAGTTAATAACTCTGCTGGTGAATCAATGTTTACCAACTTCATTGGCAAAATCTGGAATTCGTTGCCACACTATATAACCCTACAATCCTCCAAAAGTCTCTTCAAAAAAAAACATCAAAATGTGAATTGGCTATGCCCATGTACCAACCCTGATTAAGTTATAAACTGAAAGCATATTCTGTAATTATCATAACTTGTAACTATGTCACCAAGCGCTGCTTCCAATCTGATGTCTTTTACATTTAATTGTGTCTATCCATGAGAATTGTGAGTCCCTACTAGGGAACACTGCTAAGCCATTGTATATGATCACTTTGTATTTATAATTGTTTGCTAACTTCTGTGTAATCTATGTAAGTTTGTCTAGGTGGAGCTTTTCTCCTCAGGCCTCCACTGAAAATGGACATGTGTCCAGTCGGACTATACCTGTAAACAAATGTAAAATAAATAAAATAAATAATAGAACTTTCTATAGAATGCCCACAGGAAATGGAAAACAAAAATTGTGCTCTCAGTTTGGAAGAAAATGAGCTAAGGGAAGAGTTGCTCGACTTAATAAAGATAGACATAATAAGAGCAATGAAAGAAATAGACTGCAGTAGGTCAATAAAACCCAAAAAGTCAGAAGTTTGATAAAACGAATGAACACAGTAATTAGGACTGTCCATAGAGATTCATGTAATATAACAGAAGTAAACAGGCTATATTACTGTGCAGCTAAATTAATAACTGATAAAATTCTACCACAAGAACACAGGGTAGTGATGGAGAGAAATGGGATAAATTGAATACCATCATGGAAGTATCGACTAGAGAAAACTGTAAAACAACTAAGACAAGAAGTGTCACTATTAGAAGAGTATAGAAGAGGGAACAGATCAATAAAAATACTCAGAAAGATAGACGTGATAAAAGCAGCATGCAGTATTAGAACAGATCTGGCTCTGTCATGCACTATCGCAAATAAACTAAAAATTTCAGCACAGACAGAAAAACTTAGAAGATACATAGACAGATATGAAGGAAAAGTACAAAATAAGCAATTTATTGATGACCCAAAAAAGTTTTATAGAGAATTGGGAAATAAGGTAAAAGGAATCGAAAGACCACCAAAAAAAGAAGAAATAGATGCATTTTGGAGAATTATCTCTGAAGATCCTGTGGAACATAACAAAGATGATAAATGGATAGAAGAAGTAAAAGAAAGAATAAGAAGTTTAAAGGTACAGGACATGAAATGGGATGAAGTAAAAGCCAGAGAAATTGAAACAAAGTTAAGAAAAGCCTCTAATTGGAAAACCCCAGGCCCAGATGCAGTACCTAACTTCTGGTTAAAAGTATTAACATCTTTGCAAGAAGATTTAGCCATGAGTAAGAATCATTTATATGTGCACCCCGAACAGACACCAACTTGACCAACAACAGGAAAAATAATACTCCTACTTGAGTGAACCTGCAAACTATCCTAAAAATTATAGACCAATAACATGCCTTCCAGTGACGTATAAACGATACACTGAAACTGATGCCGACAGAGTTTATAGTCATTTAGAAGAAAACTCAATTATGGCAACAGAACAAAAGGACAATAAAAGAAATTCATATGGAACAAAGGATCATTTGTTGTTAAATAAAGTCATAGTGGAGAACTGTCAAAAAGGAAAGAATTTAAGTATGACCTGGATTGACTACAAAAATGCGTTTGACAGTATCCCACATTCATGGGTAAAAGAGTGCTTATGTGTGTAAAATACACCCTACATTGATCGATTACATTACAGTGACCATAAAAAAAGTGGCAGACCACTTTTCAATTAAGCCATGATAAAGGACAAATTATTATTCCAGGGATAAAAATCCAAAGGGGGATATTCCAGGTTGATTCTCTGTCACCGCTGCTATTCTGCCTTGCCCTTAATCCATTAAGCTGTCTACTTAATAGCTTAGGTCATGGCTATAATTTGGCTTCTAGAAAACAACAAAGTGCAAAGACTTCTCATCTTCTATTTGTCGATGATTTGAAACTGTATAGCTCATGAGATAAGGAAATGAAAGCCAACGCAAGTTATCAAAACATTTTCAGATGACATAAGAATGTCATTTGGTCTGGATAAGTGTGCAAAAGCAACCTTTAAACTTGGAAAACAGCAGCACCAGGAAAACCTCAGTTTGGGACAAGAGTGTGATATAAAAGAACTTGAGCAAGAGGGAGTGTATAACTATTTGGGATATGATGACGGATCAACAATAAAACATGAACAAATGTGAACAAAACTTAGTAAGGAGTACTTCAGAAGACTTTAATCCTGAAAACAGCTTTGACATCTAGGAACAAAATCCAAGCTATAATCTGATTTGCTCTCCCTGCCCTATCTTATAGTTTTGGAGTGATTGACTGGCCCCAAAACGTGTTGCATAGATTAGATAGGAAAACAAGAAGGATGATTCATGCTCATCAAATGATTTATAAAAATCAGTGCATACCAAGATTATATATTCCCCATTCTGAAGGAGGGATGGGCCACCTTGAAGCTGATTACATGTATAGATCTGCAATCATGGGGCTCCACACATATCTGCTGACCTCACAAGACCCAAATGTAGTGAAAGTTTTGAAACATGAGGAGAATAAATCTAAGATGACTTCTCTGCTTAAGCTAGCAGAAGCATATCGGCATCAAGCAGGAATGGAAATCAAACCACAAGTGGATAAAAATCATGCAGCAACTATATGTGCCAAAAAACAAAAGCAAGAATATAAAGCAAAGAACCAGATGAGAAGGCAAGAAATGTGGAAAATGCATAACTATAGTTGTAAGTATAGAAAACTTTTGGAAGAACCTCATGTTGATTAGGAATGAAGGCAGGAATGGTTAAGGAGAGGTGAATTCAAACCAAGAGATGAAAGGTTAATATTGGTGGTACAAGATAATGGGTTATGTACACAGTTTAGATTATGTAGCCCAGGTGGGTATGACCCTAGCCCTGAGTAGCATCCTACCATCACCCAGAATGATACCACAGTACAACCATAAAATGATTGATTTCAACAATTGGCTAAGTTTCTGGTGTCATTGTAAGGGAATCCAGTATCTGTCTGCCTGGGATGACATGATTAACAGACCTCGATGCTTTGCCAGAGATGGCATGCATCTGTCACCCATGGGCTTCCAGAAACTGGTCAAGGCTCTTGCCACCCCTATAGTGCCTTTTTAGGTGGTGTTCTAAACACCAAATTACCACCGTAATAGCTACAAACAAATGCAATCTGAGAGTCATGCTGCTCAACGCTAGAAGTCTAAATCTGAAAATGCACTCACTCAAAGCACTCCTTAAAATTGAGAACATCAACATTTGTGCTGTAACAGACACCTGGTTCAAGGCAGCAGAAAGCACCCCTGCACTACCAGGCTATAACTCATTCCACACCTTTCGGCCCCAGAACTTGGGCCGAAGCTCCAAAGGCGGCAGTGTTTCCATATTCATAAAGGATGCACACACCTCCAGACTGGTAGCCCAACATGTACAAAATACACTGGCCCATGACAAACTGGAGAAAACACCATGGGAACGGCAAACAGAAAAAAAGGCTGAGTACTGTTTTAATAAATGCTGTACAATCAAGCACTTTTCATTTGCTTCCAAAGCAAACTTCTTCAGTAGCTCAACATAACGCATCAGAGATACTTCAGGTGCAGCTAACATTGGGTAAGACAGTGATTCAGGTCATAGCCTGCTATAGGTCCCCAACAATGTCCCAAGACCCTCCACGTTCCTAAGTACATTGGAGAATATTAGGGTCCAACCTAACACTCTCATACTGGGCGACTTCAACTATCCCTCCATTAACTGGGAAAACTACTCATGTACCAATACACTTGCCCAATGTTTTCTGGAATTCATTAATTCAAATGCCCTGGACCAGCTCATTCTTACCCCCACTAGAGGTAGCAACATCCTTGACCCAGTCATTACTAACATGGACAACCATTGCTTAACACCAATAGTTAACTCTTCCTTGGTTAGATCCGACCACAAACTAATCACCCTGGAAATCCACATCCCTCCCACCCCCCACCCCTCGCAAAGGTAACCACCATGAAAAACTTCTCCAAAGCTAGCTTTGGGCTCCTAAAAACAGATGTGGCTAACTTCCTGGCACCCATGCAAATGGACAATAGTTGCATGACCACTGAATCATACACCAATGCACTGTTCAAACAAGTACACAAATGCATGGATCTCGCCATACCCAATAAAACCAAGATGCTCTCCTCCAAAACAGGAAGCCAATCTGGTGGTCCCCTGCCATAAACAAACTCTACAACAGAAGGAGGAAACTGATGAGAAATAAGGTGAAGTCCCAAGACTGGAAAAACTCACTTATAAGCCTCAACAAAAAGTTGAGATCCCTCATCAAATCCTCTAAAGCTAGCTATGAAAACAGAATTGCAGCAGATAGTAAAGACAACCACAAGGCCTTCTATAGTTATGTAAAGAATCTCCATGGCAATAGCCAGATTTGCTCTGACAAACACCTCTTATACTAAGCCAACAGATATTGGCAGTATACTGGCTGACAGATTCAGTGTCAAGTTTACCCCTCTCTCCCCCCTAAAGGACCAATCGCAACACCAGTAGATTGCCAGGCACCCAGTATTACTGATGCATAGGTTAAAACAGCACTGTCCAAGGCCAAGAATACAGCTTACACCCTGGCTGTGTTCTACATGCACTACAGAGTAAACTCGCACCTCACCTGTGTGCCCTGTTCAATCACAGCCTCACATTAGGCTTTGTCCCTACTGAATGGCACACTGCTACAGTCATCCCTCTCCACAAAGGAGGAGCAATTACAGACCCTGGGAACTATCACCCCATTAGCCTGACGAGTCTGATATGCAAAGCTATGGCTGATATAAGAATGTCATTTGGTCTTGATAAATGTGCAAGAGCAACCTTTAAAGCAGGAAACCCTCAGCATCAAGAAAACATCAATTTGGGACAAGAATGTGTGATATAAAGCAACTTGAGCAAGAGGGAGTGTATACATATTTGGGAATTCATGAAAGATCAAAATAAAACATGAACAAATGTGAATAAAACTTAGTAAGGAATATTTTTAGAATACTTAAATTAATCCTGAAGACAGTATTGACATCTAGGAACACAATCCAAGCTTTAAACCAATTTCCTGTCCTAACTTACAGTTTTGGAGTGATTGACTGGCCACTAAATGTATTGGATAGATTAGACAGGAAAATAAGAAGGATTCTTCATGCTCAACAAATGATTTATAAAAATCAGTGCATACCAAGATTATATATTCTCCATTATGAAGAAAGCATGGTCCTCCATAAAACTGATTACATGTATAGATCTGCAGTCATGGGACTCCACACATCTGCTGACCTCACAAGACCTAAATGCAGTGAAAGTTTTGAAACATGAACAGAATAAATCAAAGGTGACTTTTCTGCTTAATCTAGCAGAAGCATATTGGGGTCAAGCAGGAATGGAAATCAAACCAGAAGTGGATAAAAATCAGGCAGCAACTGAATGTGCTAAAACAGAAAAGAAAGAATATAAGGTGAAGGACCAGATGAGAAGGCAAGAAATCTGAAAAATGCATAATTATATTTGCTCAGGAACAAATGCAGGAATGGTTAAGGACAGGTGAATTGGAAACAGTTGCACACCTTGTTGCTGGTTGTGACATACTAATGGCGAAAGGACTGTATACTGAAAGACATAATAATGTGGCGAGACTGTTGCACTGGGGATTGTGCAAACATTATGGTATTGAAGTGGCTGAAAAACACTGGAAATATGAGCAACAAAGAATTATACAAAATGATGAAGTCTACATCACATGGGATCATCCATTACCAACAGTTCAAAAGATAAATGCAAGAAAACTGGATATAGTGTTCCCAGAAAACAAGACAAAAGTAGCATTGATCATTGAAAACACCACATCCAGTGACTACAGTGTCCTGCATAGAGAGAGACACAAAGTCTTAAAATATCAGTATCTGCAGGCAGAAATGAGAGCAATGTGGAAGAAAGATACCCAGACAGTTCCAACAGTAGTAGGAGCAATGGGTCATATAAAAAAGAATCTACAACCACATTTAGATATGTTACCAATACACATAAATCTGTACACATTGTAAAAGGAGTCATTATTGGACACATTGCGGGTGCTGCGAAGAGCACTTTTGGCTTAGTGAAACAATACTAATTTCATGAACTTTAATCACACTTTGACTTAGGAATGAGGTCCACTCCCATCATGGTATTAGAAGCCTAAAAGATTTGGAGAAATTAAAAAAGGGAGAAACCAAAAGAAGAAAATGATTGCCTTTCACACCCAGATCTCTTTCAACAACCTGTACAACCTTTAATATTACTTCAACAAACACCACGGCCATAGAAACTGTAACAAATCCCAAACTGCTACATAACAGACTATAACCTAAATTTGACCTGCATATCACCCAGACCATCAAGAAAACTCATAAAAACCTGGGATTCCTGTACTGAAACAAACCCTACCTCACAGATTCCTTAAGAAAATTCTTAGCATCATCCTACCTTCAACCTTCCCTTTTCTATGCATCACCCATTTTAACCAACATTCAAGCCACCCTACTAAATAAATTAGAGGCAGATTTAGCAAAATAGCCAAGATTGCAGCTAATGCATCCTACCATACACACCACTGCTTAATACTAATGCATCCTACCATACATACACATTGCTGTTCAACACTAATGCATTCTGCAGTACACACCACTGCTTAACACTAATGCATCCTACCATACACATCATTGTTTAACACTAATGCATCCTACTGTACACACATCTGCTTAACACTAATGCATCCAAACATACAAACCACTGTTTAACACTAATGCAACCTCCTGTACACACCACTGCTTAACACTAATGCATCCTACTGTACACACCACTGCTTAACACTAATGCATCCAAACATACACAACACTGTTTAACACTAATGCATCCTACTGTACACGCCACTGCTTAACACTAATGCATCCTGCCATACACATCATTGTTTAAGACTAATGCATCCTACCATACATACACATCACTGTTTAACAGTAATGCATACAGCACACACCACTGCTCAACACTAATTCATCCTACCATACACACCACTGTTTAACACTAATGCATCCTACCATATGCACTGCTGTTTAACATTAATGCATCCTACTGTACACAACACACATGACTGCTTAACACTAAATAATCTCAACTGCCTAGAACTACCTAATCATCTTATATTCACTCAGCTTCAGATTGTCTGTGAAATAATACACATTGGTGATGGGCATACTTTATTATCCCCTTACATAAAGGTGGGATCTCCAATGATTATTCCAACTATCGGCCAATTGCACTCTTATCACCCCTAGCAAAAATTATGGAAAAATGCATTCACAAACAACTTCTATGCCATCTCTCTCAACACAACTTAATAGCACACTGTCAACATGGCTTTAGACCATCACATAGTACCACTACTGCCCTTCTATCCTTCACAGATACCATCAATAGAAATCATAACCTCCTCTCATCTGCACTCTTCATTGACCTCTCTAAAGCTTTCGACATGGTTAACCATACCCTCTTAATCAATATTCTGGAATCTCTTTCCTTTGATTCTCTAGCCTTAAAGTGGTTCAGATCATACCTCAGCAATAGACAACAAGCAGTCCTCTGGGAAAATCAAGTCTCATCCTTTCTACCTGTTACCATTGAGGTCCCTCAGGGATCTATTCTTGGTCCACTTCTCTTCTCCTTATTTATTAATGATCTCCATGTAGCAATTCCACAAGCCACTTGTATTCAATATGCGGATGACTCCACACTAATATGCTCATCTACCTCTCAATCTGAACTATATTCTCTTACTCAAGATGTCCTCAACACTGTAGAAACATGGTTTATCAAACGCTGTCTCCTTCTCAATGCTAAAAAAACAAAACTCCTTCTCTTTACACCCACTACTAGGTCTTCCCCCTTAGACTTCTCTATCTCTTCAAATAATGGTACTGTTATTCTCCCTGACTCTACCACTAAACTTCTAGGAATAACCATTGATAATAATCTCTCATTTGATTACCATATAAACAACACCATTAAAACAGTAAACAGAAAAATAGGCTCCTTATACAGAATAAAACCCTTTTAAACCTCAGCAGCCAGAGCCAAAATTGCCCACTCCCATCTAATCTCAACCCTCCTGTATGCTTCACCTATATTTACCAACCTTAAGAAAACCAACCTTAACAAATTAGCAACCTCCTATAATAATATTGCCAGATTTGGTATTGGCAATCCCTTCAGAACCCATCACTGTACTAATCTTAGACAACTAAATTGGCTCAAATTCCAAAACCATCTGATTATCCCCCAACTCACAATTGCCCACAAGTTATTTTACCAGCCCAATAATACCCCTATACTCTCAAAACGTATAGTCCCATATAATAATCTGAATTCCCTACGTTCTTCTAGCAAACCTCTTGCCAGTTTAACAAAGTCTAATAATACAGCTGGTGACTCTCTATTTACCAACACAGCAGGAAAACACTGGAACCTACTACCCACTGAACTAACTCTAACTACATCCTTACCACTCTTTAAACAAAACCTTAGAAAATAACTTCAAATGCACTGGCTATGCCCTTGTAGTAACCCTGACTAACCATCTTCTTCACCCCTCTTTCTTCCTCTTCTTGCCATACTTCCAAACCTTTACATGCTTTTGACTTGTAAATTAGACTGACCCTATTTAAACTCTAATAATCTTAGCTTTTAAATACTACTACCTCATATGATCTACTGTATATAACTCTTACTATTCTGTTTTGAGCTGTCTTAAGCTATATTCTGCTCACTGTACTGTTTCACAAGTGTTTTTATCTATGGTACATAACTCTTACTGTATTATATTCTGATCTAGCTCTCTTAAACTTTACTCTGTTTATTGGAACTTTTCTCAAGTGTTTTTATCTCAAGAATGTAAATCTACCTGTTTTTATTTTTATTTTGTTTTGTATTCCTTTTTCACCATGTAACAATATTTTATACTTTGTATATCTGTGTGGAGCTTTTCTCCCTGGGCCTCTACTGAAAATGGACATATATCCAGCTAGACTAGCCCGGTCAACAAATGTAAAATAATAAAATAAATAAATAAATGTAAAGACTTGGAATAAAGGGAAACAATGGTGGAGGAGATGTTTTATTGGAATGTTTAGCATACAGGTAGTTAAAGGATAAGCAAACATTTGCCCAACATTCAGTTTTCTATAACGTAGTGCAATCCCGGAGAGTATATGTAGTTGGGGGCAAAGACCCCCCACCTGGGTGGGTTTTATTTACTCTGGTCTGTGTTTTGTTGAAGTTCTGCCATGTGTTTGTTTGCCCTGGGAAAAATTCACCATACAGGAATTTTGTTTTTGCAGTTTTCTTCTTGCGAAAATTAAATTCACTGATATGGATGTTTGAGTATCAGAAGTAGATCTGAGAGAGGTATGTACACAGTGTCTCTGGAGGAAAAATGTTTGCACCCAATCACTCATAATAACAATCTGGTTGTCAGATACACACACATTTCACCCACCACATATAGAACACACACCACACATAGATCTACGTATGCTGAGGCACTTGAATACAATCTTCCCAAATCCTAAAGACCTTCCAGATATTCCACTTGCAAAAATTATCTTCTGCAATCTTGAAAGCATTTAACAGAAGTAACAGCAAACACTGCACATACATGCATATCCACTGGAACTTCAACTACCATGTCCATAAGGCAAGCCAGTAGACTACCCAGGACTCCAGTCATAGGGTCTCCATTTATGGTTTACTGATACTCCCCTTACCAGGCAGAACAGGGAAAAGTAATGGGCATTTGCCTATCAGGGGGCAGGATTTGCCAAGTTATGCATGCACTTCAGTCACTGCACGACATGTACCAGTATGATTCAGTCATAGTCCATGTAGGTGTAAATGACCAGAGATGGACCTCCCTTGACCATATGAAGAATGATATTATGAAGCTCTCGGACTGTTTCCCAGGTGGGTATTGAGCAGCATTTTACCTTCCCCAAGGATGATGCCACAGTATGAACAGAAGAGGATGACTGGCTTTAATAACTGGCTTAGTTTGTGGTATTATTCTGCGGGGATACAAATGTGTCAGCCTGGGTTGACATGGTTAACAAACCACTTTGCTTTGCCAGGGATGGTTTGCACCTGGCCTTTCTATGCTTTATAATATTGGCTAAAACATTGTCCTTCCCCATTGAGCCTTTTTTAGGTAATGCCAAATTGATAAACCTTGCAACACAGCCAAATCTACTAAAGGAAATCTAAAGGTGTTACTGCTCAATTCCAGATGTTTAAACAAGAAGCTCTACTCCTTCCAAGCTCTCCCCAGCTTGAACAGACATCAGTGCAGTTACTGAGACATTGTTTAAAACCACAGAGAGTATCCTCACAGTACAAGGCTTCAGTGCCTTCACATTTAGACCAGCAACTACACAGATAGGGACTAAAGGTGGAGGTGTCTCAATCTACATCAGTAGCAAGCACACCTCTGGGTTGGCTAAACAGGATGATGCCCTGGGGTTTGTCCGTGTCCAGATTACCATAGACAAAGTCCAATGCCATATCCTAGCAACATATAGGTCACCCTGTGTGTCCCATGAAACCTACTGCTCATAGTAAGACCTATTGGAGATATTCACCATTCAACCAAATACCATACTCATGGTGTGGGGGAATTTAATTATCCCTCTGTAAACAATGAATCCTACATGAACCCATATTTGAAGGGTGCAAAGATCCTTAGACTTTGTAAACACAAATATCCTGCACCAGTTAGTTCATGCTCCTACTAGAGGTAGAAACATATTCGACCTGGTACTCACAAATATTGGAGGATGCCCCCCACTCCATGTTATCTCCTCCCTGGTAAAGTCAGACCACAAGGCAGTCTCCTTTGAAATAAGAATAAATCCTCTAACCCCAGCAAACCCTGTAACAGTTAGAAAATACTTGATGGCAAGCTACCTTTTATTATGTGATAACCTGTCAAAATGTCAAGCCTCTCCAAACCTAGATAACATACCAGCCTGTGCAGTATTATAACATGCCAGCATGTGCAGTATTATTCGCAGAAGCTGTGTACACCATGTCAATGACTGCACAGAGCCTGCTGTACATCCCAGAAGTAAACCTAAAATTAACACAAAAAGCTAACCACCCTGGTGGAATCTAAAATTAAACAAGTTGTACAACAAAAGAAAAAAAGTCAAAGCTAAAATTAGAATGTGTACCACTCCCCCAAAAAAATAAATAAATAAATCTCACTAAATAGACAACTAAGAGGGCTAATTAAGTGGATCAAAGCACATTTTGAGATAAAGATAGTATCCCAGGCCAAGGACAACAATAAGGCCTTCTTTAACTATGTCCGTAACCTCAAAGATAGCACACAGCAGTGTGCTGAACTGTTAGTAAATTAAGCCACCTTGATGGAACTATGAGATATAGCAAATCTTTGGGCTAACAAATTCTGCTCCAACTTTAACCCCTTCTCACCCCCAACTTCCGCCCTGGAAATACAATCTTATATAATCCCTCCAAATATTAGTAGGGAGCAGATCTTAGATGCCAAAAATTTGGCTTTGATGAGACCTGAAATATCCCAGGATGCCTTTTAAATAGCCTGAAATATGCCCTTTTTACAGGAGACTGGCATCACTATTCAGAAATATTCTCTGCACAAGCTTTGTGCCACAAGAATGCAGTACTGCAACCGTCATCCCTCTGCAGAAGGGTGGACCATCAACAAATCCTAGGAATTACAGTCACATTAGTCCGATTAGTCTCATATGGAGAGATATGGAAAGAATTATCATGGAAATGGTTAACAGTGACATAGGAAACCTTCAGACATGGCACACATCCCCACTTGGTTTTATCAAAGGCAAGTTATGGTCACTGACCCTGGTGGATGTCTTTGAGAAAGTCACCAAGGAAATGGATGATCTAGCTAAGGCATTTGATACAATGCTCCATAAACCCCTATGTACCTCACTGGATAGACAGGACCAAGGAAGTTAAGATTTGAGAGATCACCTCCAGATAGAGGTCAGTCACCAGTGGTAATCCACAGGACTATGTGCTTGGTCCATTCCTTTCTGAAATCTATTTTTTGGAAGTCAAGCCCAATGTGAAGGTCCTCTGGATTATAAAGTTTGCAGATGGTTGCAAGCTAGGAGCAATCAAGAAACTCCCCAAGATACTCCTTGATAAAACACCCCTAAAAGTAGACACAGTAGTCAGAGATTTGTGGACTAAAGTAGATAGTAACCTGGCTTTTCACCAACATGTGCCTAACGTTGTAAGAAAATCATTCTATGTCACTTACCTTTTGAGTAAGGGCATGGTATCTAACTTCCGGGAAGTGATTGCACCACAGTACTCAGCCTTCATCAAACTCATCATCAAGCGAAGTGATTGCGCCACAGTACTCAGCCTTCATCAGACTCATCATCGAGCGAAGTGATTATGCCACAGTACTCAGCCTTCATCAGACTCATCATCGAGCGAAGTGATTACGCCACAGTACTCAGCCTTCATCAGACTCATCATCGAGCGAAGTGATTGCGCCACAGTACTCAGCCTTCATCAGACTCATCATCGAGCGAAGTGATTGTGCCACAGTACTCAGCCTTCATCAGACTCATCATCGGCCAGTGATTGTGCCACAGTACTCAGCCTTCATCAGACTCATCATCGAGCGAAGTGATTGCGCCACAGTACTCAGCCTTCATCAGACTCATCATCGAGCGAAGTGATTGCGCCACAGTACTCAGCCTTTATCAGACACATCATCGAGCGAAGTGATTGCGCCACAGTACTCAGCCTTCATCAGACTCATCATCAAGCGAAGTGATTGTGCCACAGTACTCAGCCTTCATCAGACTCATCATCGAGCGAAGTGATTGCGCCACAGTACTCAGCCTTCATCAGACTCATCGAGCGAAGTGATTACGCCACAGTACTCAGCCTTCATCAGACTCATCATCGAGTGAAGTGATTGCGCCACAGTACTCAGCCTTCATCAGACTCATCATCGAGCAAAGTGATTTCGCCACAGTACTCAGCCTTCATCAGACTCATTATTGAGCATTACATCCTTTCTGCTTCTACCTAACCTGGCACATGCAACAACTGGAATGTCCACAGAGGTCCCTCATAAAAACAGTACAGGGTATTAACACAATGTCCTGTGCAGATTGCCTCAAAGCCATATCTCTATACTCTTTTTTCCTACAAAGTGCTGAGTAGCGACTGATGCCTAGCATAAAAGGCACCCTTGGATCCCATTCTGATGGCTCATTTGTACATCAATAAAACAAGCAGCACCATAAATGACAGATCTAAGGATTTAAGCTTTGCCTTTGAGTTAAACCGGGTATGTTTGAGGGACAGGTACGTATCTCAGAGAATCCTCATTCTCTGGAGGAAGCTTTCTATCCATATGAAGAAGAAACCTTCTCTAACCCTATTCAAATACAACTTGGACCAATGAATGGAAATTTGGAAATTCACCTCTAATCTGACACCTATGACTCTGATGGACGGAGACAGACATATCATGCCCTAACATACAACCCTTAAAATACCCTGTAAGTCACAATAACTCATGGGATACATTTGGATTGCATGGCTAGGCTTATAAAGGCTCCAGTAGACATTAGCCTAGTATATGCCTATGAACCTAGGAACTTATAAGCCATAACAATGTCCCAAATATCAGGTATCATCGAAAAACTCATCAGCTTGAATGTAAACCCATACATCACAAGATGGGTTGCAAACTGGCTAAGTGTCAGAACCCACAGGGTCAGAGTTGCTGGAGCCATGTCAGACTCAAAGCCTGTCACAAGTGGTGTCCCACAGGGCTCAGTCCTGGGTCCACTCTTGTTCGGCATCTACTTTTCTGAAGTACAAGCAAACACAGGAGGGTTATGGCTGACAAAGTTTGCAGATGACTGCAAACTGGGCGCTATAGTCGAAAACACATCTGACACAGATATCCTCTAGAAGGGCCTCACAGAAATGGATAACTGGTGCCAGAGCCATGGCCTGAAGTTAAACGCCAAAAAATGCATAGTCATATCCTTCGGGAAAAACAAGGTTACCCCTAGCTACCATATAGGTGGCAATCCACTGAGCACAGAAAAAGTCATCAAGGATCTGGGGACCCAAGTTGACAGTAGCCTTTCGTTTGACACTCATGTTGCTAAAGTAGTTAGGAAAACCTTCTATATCGCCCACCTGATCATGAAGGGATTCACATCTAGATCAAGGGAGGTCATCTTCCCCCTGTACTCATCACTCATTAGACCTATGATTGAGTACAATGCCCCATTTGGAATGTATCTGACCAGACACCTGCTGCAGCTTGAAAGGCCCCAAAAGTTCCTCACCAAAAGGATAAAGGGTCTCAAAAATATGTCTTATGCTGCCCGACTGAAAGAACTCCAGCTCTATTCAGTCTCATACCGCTTGCTCAGAGGTGACCTGTGCCTGACATATAAGGCCATGTCAAACCCAGATTTGATGAATATGCTTCACCTCAAAAATCTAGATCCCTCAGAACCACAAGGGCGGAGACTTAAACCTTGACACGGTTATAAATAGAACGTGCTGGAGGGACAGATTCATCACCCAGAGACTCCCTGTGCTGTGGAACAAAATCCCAGTACATGTGAGGCAGAGCACCTCGCTGGCCTTGTTCAAGAGGAATCTTGACCAATGGATGGGAGATCGCAGATATACCCCAGGGATTACTTCAGTGTCACTGCTTGACAGAGGCACAGAAAAATGATAGGCATAGTTTTTATTCAAACTAAAGGGGTGGCGAAAGCCACATAACTATGGGCTAGGCTTATAAATGCCCTTGGGCAGATAGCCTAGTATGAACCTATGAACCTATGAACCTAAATGATGCACAATTATTTAGTAGCTCAGGCCTTACATAATCCATATGGGACAGGGTGGGAGTATGCAGGTGACATAATTTTACCAATTGGGGAGAGTAGACAAGTTATCTCGGTCACTGCAATGCCAAATGAAAAAGAAGAGAGAAGTTCAAGGCAAATAACACTCCAGCCAGGGGATGTATGGCTGGACCTGGCAAGTCAGGTCTACACAGCCTTCATGGGGTATGGGCAGAAGTTATGTCTACATAGCCTTCATGCGGTGTGGGCAGAAGTCATGTCTACATAGCCTTCATGGGGTGCGGGCAGAAGTCATATCTACATAGCCTACATGGGGAGCAGGCAGAAGTCATATCTACATAGCCTTCATGGGGTACGGGCAGAAGGCATGTCTACATAGCCTTTGTGGGGTATGGGCAGAAGTCATGTCTAAATAGCCTTCATGGGGTACCAGCAGAAGACATGTCTACATAGCCTTCATGGGGTATGGGCAGAAGTCATGTCTACGTAGCCTTCGTGGGGTATGGGCAGAAGACATGTCTACATAGCCTTTGTGGGGTACAGGCAGAAGTCATGCCTACATAGCATTCATGGGGTATGGTACGGGCAGAAGGCATGTCTGCATAGCCTTCATGGGGTATGGGCAGAAGTCATGTCTACATAGCCTTCATGGGGTATGGGAAGAAGTCATGTCTACATAGCCTTCGTGGGGTATGGGCAGAAGTTAGGTCTACATTGCCTTTGTGGGATACAGGCAGAAGTCATGTCTACATAGCCTTCATGGGAAATGGGAAGAAGTCATATCTACATAGCCTTCATGGGGTAGGACAGAAGTCATGTCTACATAGCCTTCATGGGGTATGGGCAGAAGCATGCATACCAACTGAGGAAGGCATAACAGGTCTTCACATCTGTCACTGGGGTAGGGGCACACTTAATGGTATGGAATACTGGCTGGTAATGATTAAATAAATATTCGGGGTTTCAAGCAGTAGAACCTGACAGCTCAACATCCTCTAAGACAATGGGCCAAATGCCAAAATAGTTGCTCTCAGTGTAATTGACTTACTTTGGGGAAAGCCTGTTCTCGGTATAATTGACTTACTTTGGTGTAAGCTTGTTCTCGGTGTAATTGACTCAGTTTGGTGTAAGCCTGTTCTCGGTGTAATTCACTCACTTTGATGTAAGCCTGTTCTCGGTGTAATTCACTCACTTTGGTGTAAGCCTGTTCTCGGTGTTATTCACTCACTTTGGTGTAAGCCTGTTCTCGGTGTTATTCACTCACTTTGGTGTAAGCCTGTTCTTGGAATAATTCACTCACTTTGATGTAAGACTGTTCTCGGTGTAATTCACTCACTTTGGTGTAAGCCTGTTCTCGGTGTAATTCACTTACTTTGGTGTAAGCCTGTTCTCGGTGTAATTCACTTACTTTGGTGTAAGCCTGTTCTCGGTGTAATTCACTTACTTTGGTGCAAGCTTGCTCTCAGTATAATTCACTTACTTTGGTGCAAGCCTGTTCTCGGTGTAATTCACTTACTTTGGTGCAAGCCTGTTCTCGGTGTAATTCACTTACTTTGGTGCAAGCCTGTTCTCGGTGTAATTCACTTACTTTGGTGCAAGCCTGTTCTTGGTGTAATTCACTTACTTTGGTGCAAGCCTGTTCTCGGTGTAATTCACTTACTTTGGTGCAAGCCTGTTCTCGGTGTAATTCACTTACTTTGGTGCAAGCCTGTTCTCGGTGTAATTGACTTAATTTGGTGGAAGCCTGTTCTCGGTGTAATTGACTTACTTTGGTGCAAGCCTGTTCTCGGTGTAATTGAATTACTTTGGTGTAAGCCTGTTCTCAGTGTAATTCACTTACTTTGGTGTAAGCCTATTCTCGATGTAGTTGACTTACTTTGTTGTAAGCCTGTTCTTGATGTAATTGACTTACTTTGGTGCTAGCTTGTTCTCGGTGTAATTGACTTACTTTGCTGCAAGCCTGTTCTCGGTGTAATTGACTTACTTTGGTGTAAGCCTGTTCTCGGTGTAATTGACTTACTTTGGTGTAACCCTGTTCTCGGTGTAATTGACTTACTTTGGTGTAACCCTGTTCTCGGTGTAATTCACTTACTTTGGTGTAAGCCTGTTCTTGGTGTAATTCACTTACTTTGGTGTAAGCCTGTTCTTGGTGTAATTCACTTACTTTGGTGCAAGCCTGTTCCCGGTGTAATTCACTTACTTTGGTGCAAGCCTGTTCTCGGTGTAATTCACTTACTTTGGTGTAAACCTGTCCAAGTGTAATTCAATTACTTTGATGTAAGCCTGTTCTCAGGGTAATTCACTTACTTTGGTGTAAGCCTGTACTCGGTGAAATTCATTCACTTTGGTGTAAGCCAGCTCTCAGTGTAATTCACTTACTTTGGTGTAAGCCTGTTCTCGGTGTAATTCACTCACTTTGGTGTAAGCCTGTTCTCGGTGTAATTCACTCACTTTGGTGTAAGCCTGTTCTCGGTGTAATTCACTCACTTTGGTGTAAGCCTGTTCTCAGTGTAATTCACTCACTTTGGTGTAAGCCTGTTCTCGGTGTAATTCACTCACTTTGGTGTAAGCCTGTTATCGGTGTTATTCACTCACTTTGGTGTGAACCTGTTCTCGATGTAATTGACTTACTTTGGTGTGAGCCTGTTCTCGGTGTAATTGACTTACTTTGGTGTGAGCCTGTTCTCTGTGTAATTGACTTATTTGGTGCTAGCCTGTTCTCGGTGTAATTCACTTACTTTGCTGTAAGCCTATTCTTGATGTAATTGACTTACTTTGGTGGGAACCTGTTCTAGGTGTAATTGACTTACTTTGGTGCGAGCCTGTTTTCGGTGTAATTGACTTACCTTGGTGCAAGCCTGTTCTCGGTGTAATTCACTTACTTTGCTGTAAGCCTATTCTCGATGTAATTGACTTACTTTGGTGCAAGCCTGTTCTCGGTGTAATTGACTTACTTTGGTGCAAGCCTGTTCTCAGTGTAATTGACTTACTTTGGTGTAAGCCTGTTCTCGGTGTAACTGACTGACTTTGGTGTAAGCCTGTTCTCGGTGTAATTGACTTACTTTGGTGTAAGCCTGTTCTCAGTGTAATTGACTTACTTTGGTTTAAGCCTGCTCTCAGTGTAATTGACTTACTCTGGTGTAAGCCTGTTCTCGGTGTAACTCACTTACTTTGGTGTAAGCCTGTTCTCGGTGTAACTCACTTACTTTGGTGTAAGCCTGTTCTTGGTGTAATTCACATACTTTGGTGTAAGCCTGTTCTAGGTGTTATTCACTCACTTTGGTGTAAGCCTGTTCTCGGTGTTATTCAATCACTTTGGTGTAAGCCTGTTCTCTGTGTTATTCACTCACATTGGTGTAAGCCTGTTCTCGGTGTAATTCACTCACTTTGGTGTAAGCCTGTTCTCGGTGTAATTCACTTACTTTGGTGCAAGCTTGCTCTTGGTATAATTCACTTACTTTGGTGCAAGCTTGCCCTCGGTGTAATTCACTTACTTTGGTGCAAGCCTGTTCTCGGTGTAATTCACTTACTTTTTTGCGAGCCTGTTCTCGGTGTAATTGACTTACTTTGGTGCGAGCCTGTTCTCAGTGTAATCGACTTAGTTTGGTGCGTGCCTGTTCTCGGTGTAATTGACTTACTTTGGTGCAAACCTGTTCTCGGTGTAATTGACTTGCTTTGGTGCAAGCCTGTTCTCGATGTAATTCACATACTTTGGTGTAAGCCTGTTCTCGGTGTAATTGACTCACTTTGATGTAAGCCTGTTCTCTGTGTAATTGACTCACTTTGGTGTAAGCCTGTTCTCGGTGTAATTCACTCACATTGGTGTAAGCCTGTTTTCGGTGTAATTCACTCACATTGGTGTAAGCCTGTTCTCGGTGTAATTCGCTCACTTTGGTGCAAGCCTGTTCTCGGTGTAATTCACTCACTTTGGTGCAAGCCTGTTCTCGGTGTAATTCACTCACTTTGGTGCAAGCCTGTTCTTGGTGTAATTCACTCACTTTGGTGCAAGCCTGTTCTCGGTGTAATTCACTCACTTTGGTGTAAGCCTGTTCTCGGTGTAATTCACTCACTTTGGTGCAAGCCTGTTCTCGTTGTAATTCGCTCACTTTGGTGCAAGCTTGTTCTCGGTGTAATTCACTCACTTTGGTGCAAGGCTGTTCTCGGTGTAATTCACTCACTTTGGTGCAAGCCTGTTCTCGATTTAATTCACTCACTTTGGTGCAAGCCTGTTCTTGGTGTAATTCACTCACTTCGGTGCAAGCCTATTCTCGGTGTAATTCACTTTCTTGGTGCAAGCCTCTTCTCGGTGTAATTCACTTACTTTTGTGCAAGCCTGTTCTCGTGTAATTTACTTTGTTGCAAGCCTGTTCTCGGTGTAATTCACTTACTTTGGTGCAAGCCTGTTCAGGGTGTAATTCACTTACTTTGGTGCAAGCCTGTTCTCTGTGTAATTCACTTACTTTGGTGCAAGCCTGCTCTCAGTGTAATTCACTTACTTTGTTGCAAGCCTGTTCTCGTGTATATCACTTACTTTGGTGCAAGCTTGTCCTCAGTTTAATTCACTTAATTTGGTGTAAGCCTGTTCTCGGTGTAATTCACTTACTTTGGTGTAAACCTGTTCTCGGTGTAATTCACTTACTTTGGTGTAAGCCTGTTCTGGGTGTAATTCACTTACTTTGGTGTAAGCCTGTTCTCGCTGTATTTCACTTACTTTGGTGTAAGCCTATTCTTGGTGTAATTCACTTACTTTGGTGTAAGACTGTTCTCGGTGTAATTCACTTACTTTGGTGTAAGCCTGTTCTCGATGTAATTAACTTACTTTGGTGTAAGCCTGTTCTTGATGTAATTGACTTACTTGGCTGCAAGCCTGTTCTCGGTGTAATTGACTTATTTTGGTGCAAGCCTGTTCTCGGAGTAATTGACTTACTTTGGTGTAAGCCTGTTCTCGGTGTAATTGACTTATTTTGGTGTAAGCCTGTTCTCGGTGTAATTGACTTACTTTTGTGTAAACCTGTTCTCGGTGTAATTGATGACTTACTTTGGTGTAAGCCTGTTCTCAGTGTAATTGACTTACTTTGGTGTAAGCCTGCTCTCAGTGTAATTCACTTACTTTGCTGTAAGCCTGTTCTCGGTGTAATTCACTTAATTTGGTGTAAATCTGTTCTCGATTTAATTCACTTACTTTGGTGTAGGCATGTTCTCAGTGTACTTCACTTACTTTGGTGTGAACCTTTTCTCGATGTAATTGACTTGCTTTGGTGTGAGCCTGTTCTCGGTGTAATTGACTTACTTTGGTGCGAGCCTGTTCTTTGTGTAATTGACTTATTTGGTGATAGCCTGTTCTCAGTGTAATTGACTTACTTTGGTGGGAGCCTGTTCTCGGTGTAATTGACTTACTTTGGTGTAAGCCTGTTCTCGGTGTAATTGACTTAATTTGATGTAAGCCTGTTCTCGGTGTAACTGACTGACTTTGGTGTAAGCCTTTTCTAGGTGTAATTGACTTACTTTGGTGTAAGCCTGTTCTCCGTCTAATTGACTTGCTTTGGTTTAAGCCTGTTCTCAGTGTAATTGACTTACTTTGGTGTAAGCCTGTTCTCAGTGTAACTCACTTACTTTGGTGTAAGCCTGTTCTCTGTGTAATTCACTTACTTTGGTGTAAGCCTGTTCTCGGTGTTATTCACTCACTTTGGTGTAAACCTGTACTCGGTATTATTCACTCACTTTGGTGTAAGCCTGTTCTCGGTGTAATTCACTCACTTTGGTGTGAATCAGTTCTCGGTGTAATTCACTCACTTTGGTGTAAGCCTGTTCTCGGTGTAATTCACTCACTTTGGTGAAAGCCTGTTCTCAGTGTAATTCACTCACTTTGGTGTAAGCCTGTTCTCGGTGTAATTCATTCATTTTGGTGTAAGCCTGTTCTCGGTGTTATTCACTCACTTTGGTGTAAGCCTGTTCTAGGTGTTATTCACTCACTTTGGTGTAAGCCTGTTCTCGGTGTAATTCACTCACTTTCGTGTAAGCCTGTTCTTCTGTGTTATTCGTTCACTTTGGTGTGAGCCTGTTCTCGGTGTTATTCACTCACTTTGGTGTAAGCCTGTTCTTGGAGTAATTCACTCACTTTGGTGTAAGCCTGTTCTCAGTGTAATGCACTCACTTTGGTGTAAGCCTGTTCTCGGTGTAATACACTCACTTTGGTGTAAGCCTGTTCTCGGTATAATTCACTTACTTTGGTGCAATCTTGCTTTCGGTGTAATTGACTTACTTTGGTGCAAGCCTGTTCTCGGTGTAATTCACTTACTTTGGAGCACACCTGTTTTCGGTGTAATTGACTTACTTTGTTGCAAGCCTGTTCTCGGTGTAATTGACTTACTTTGGTGCAAGCCTGTTCTCGGTGTAATTGACTTACTTTGGTGCAAGCCTGTTCTCGGTGTAATTGACTTACTTTGGTGTAAGCCTGTTCTCGGTGTAATTCATTTACTTTGGTGTAAGCCTGTTCTCGGTGTAATTCACTTACTTTGGTGTAAGCCTGTTCTGGGTTTCATTCACTTACTTTGGTGTAGGCATGTTCTCAGTGTACTTCACTTACTTTGGTGTGAACCTGTTCTCGACGTAATTGACTTACATTGGTGTGAGCCTGTTCTCGGTGTAATTGACTTACTTTGGTGCGAGCCTGTTCTCTCTGTAATAGACTTATTTGGTGTAAGCCTGTTCTTGGTGTAATTGACTTACTTTGGTGTAAGCCTGTTCTCGGTGTAATTGACTTACTTTGGTGTAAGCCTGTTCTCAGTGTAATTGACTTACTTTGGTTTAAGCCTGTTATCAGTGTAATTGACTTACTTTGGTGTAAGCCTGTTCTCGGTGTAACTCACTTACTTTGGTGTAAGCCTGTTCTCGGTGTAACTCACTTACTTTGGTGTAAGCCTGTTCTCGGTGTAACTCACTTACTTTGGTGTAAGCCTTTTCTCCCTGTTCTCTGTGTAATTCACTTACTTTGGTGTAAACCTGTTCTCGGTGTAATTCACTTACTTTGGTGTAAGCCTATTCTTGGTGTAATTCACTTAATTTGGTGTAAGCCTGTTCTCGGTGTATTTCACTTACTTTGGTGTAAGCCTGTTCTTGGTGTAATTCACTTACTTTGGTGTAAGCCTGTTATCGGTGTAATTCACTTACTTTGGTGTAAGCCTGTTCTCGATGTAATTGACTTACTTTGATGTAAGCCTGTTCTCGATGTAATTGACTTACTTTGGTGTAAGCCTATTCTCGGTGTAATTGACTTATTTTGGTGTAAGTCTGTTCTCGGTGTAATTGACTTACTTTGGTGTAAGCCTATTCTCAGTGTAACTGACTTACTTTTCTGTAAGCCTGTTCTCTGTGTAATTCACTTAATTTGGTGTAAGCCTGTTCTCGATTTAATTCACTTACTTTGGTGTAAGCCTGTTCTCAGTGTAATTCACTTACTTTGGTGAAGCCTGTTCTCAATGTAATTCACTTACTTTGGTGCAAGCCTGTTCTCGTGTAATTGACTTACTTTGGTGCGAGCCTGTTCTTTGTGTAATTGACTTATTTGGTGGTAGCCTGTTCTCGGTGTAATTGACTTACTTTGGTGGGAGCCTGTTCTCGTGTAATTGACTTACTTTGGTGTAAGCCTGTTCTCAGTTTAATTGACTTACTTTGATGTAAGCCTGTTCTCTGTGTAACTGACTGACTTTGGTGTAAGCCTGTTCTAGGTGTAATTCACTTACTTTGGTGTAAGCCTGTTCTCCGTGTAATTGACTTACTTTGGTTTAAGTCTGTTCTCAGTGTAATTGACTTACTTTGGTGTAAGCCTGTTCTCGGTGTATTTCACTTACTTTGGTGTAAGCCTGTTCTTGGTGTAATTCACTTACTTTGGTGTAAGCCTGTTATCGGTGTAATTCACTCACTTTGGTGTAAGCCTGTTCTCCGTGTAATTCACTCACTTTGGTGTAAATCAGTTCTCGGTGTAATTCACTCACTTTGGTGTAAGCCTGTTCTCGGTGTAATTCACTCACTTTGGTGTAAGCCTGTTCTCGGTGTAATTCACTCACTTTGGTGTAAGCCTGTTCTCGGTGTAATTCACTCATTTTGATGTAAGCCTGTTCTCGGTGTTATTCACTCACTTTGGTGTGAACCTGTTTTCAATGTAATTGACTTACGTTGGTGGGAGCCTGTTCTTGGTGTAATTGACTTACTTTGGTGCGAGCCTGTTCTTTGTGTAATTGACTTATTTGGTGGTAGCCTGTTCTCGGTGTAATTGACTTACTTTGGTGGGAGCCTGTTCTCGGTGTAATTGACTTACTTTGGTGTAAGCCTGTTCTCGGTGTAATTGACTTACTTTGATGTAAGCCTGTTCTCGGTGTAACTGACTGACTTTGGTGTAAGCCTGTTCTAGGTGTAATTGACTTACTTTGGTGTAAGCCTGTTCTCCGTCTAATTGACTTACTTTGGTTTAAGCCTGTTCTCAGTGTAATTGACTTACTTTGGTGTAAGCCTGTTCTCTGTGTAATTCACTTACTTTGGTGTAAGCCTGTTCTCGGTGTTATTCACTCACTTTGGTGTAAACCTGTACTCGGTATTATTCACTCACTTTGGTGTAAGCCTGTTCTCGGTGTAATTCACTCACTTTGGTGTAAGCCTGTTCTCGGTGTAATTCACTCACTTTGGTGTAAGCCTGTTCTTGGTGTAATTCACTCATTTTGATGTAAGCCTGTTCTCGGTGTTATTCACTCACTTTGGTGTAAGCCTGTTCTCGGTGTTATTCACTCACTTTGGTGTAAGCCTGTTCTCGGTGTAATTCACTCACTTTGGTGTAAGCATGTTCTTCTGTGTTATTCACTCCCTTTGGTGTGAGCCTGTTCTCGGTGTTATTCACTCACTTTGGTGTAAGCCTGTTCTTGGAGTAGTTCACTCACTTTGGTGTAAGCCTGTTCTCAGTTTAATGCACTCACTTTGCTGTAAGCCTGTTCTCAGTGTAATTCACTCACTTTGATGTAAGCCTGTTCTCGGTGTAATTCACTCACTTTGGTGTAAGCCTGTTCTAGGTGTAATTCACTTACTTTGGTGCAAGCTTGGTCTCGGTGTAATTGACTTACTTTGGTGCAAGCTTGCTTTCGGTGTAATTGACTTACTTTGGTGCAAGCCTGTTCTCGGTGTAATTGACTTACTTTGGTGCAAGCCTGTTCTCGGTGTAATTGACTTACTTTGGTGCAAGCCTGTTCTCGGTGTAATTGACTTACTTTGGTGTAAGCCTGTTCTCGGTGTAATTCATTTACTTTGGTGTAAGCCTGTTCTCAGTGTAATTCACTTACTTTGGTGTAAGCCTGTTCTGGGTTTAATTCCCTTACTTTGGTGTAGGCATGTTCTCAGTGTACTTCACTTACTTTGGTGTGAACCTGTTCTCGATGTAATTGACTTACTTTTGTGTGAGCCTATTCTCGGTGTAATTGACTTACTTTGGTGCGAGCCTGTTCTCTGTGTAATTGACTTATTTGGTGCTAGCCTGTTCTCGGTGTAATTGACTTACTTTGGTGGGAGCCTGTTCTCGGTGTAATTGACTTACTTTGATGCGAGCCCGTTTTCGGTGTAATTGACTTACCTTGGTGCAAGCCTGTTCTCGGTGTAATGACTTACTTTGGTGCAAGCCTGTTCTCGGTGTAATTTACTTACTTTGGTGTAAGCCTGTTCTCGGTGTAATTGACTTTGGTGTAAGCCTGTTCTCGGTGTAACTGTCTTTGGTGTAAGCCTGTTCTCGGCGTAATTGACTTTCTTTGGTGTAAGCCTGTTCTCAGTGTAATTGACTTACTTTGGTTTAAGCCTGTTCTCAGTGTAATTGACTTACTTTGGTGTAAGCCTGTTCTCGGTGTAACTCACTTACTTTGGTGTAAGCCTGTTCTCGGTGTAACTCACTTACTTTGGTGTAAGCCTGTTCTCGGTGTAGTTCACGTACTTTGGTGTAAGCCTGTTCTCGGTGTTATTCACTCACTTTGGTGTAAGCCTGTTCTCAGTGTTATTCATTCACTTTGGTGTAAGCCTGTTCTCGGTGTAATTCCTTCACTTTGGTGTAAGCCTGTTCTCTGTGTTATTCACTCACTTTGGTGTAAGCCTGTTCTCGGTGTTATTCACTCACTTTGGTGTAAGCCTGTTCTCGGAGTAATTCACTCACTTTGGTGTAAGCCTGTTCTCGGTGTAATTCACTCACTTTGGTGTAAGCCTGTTCTCGGTGTAAATCACTCACTTTGATGTAAGCCTGTTCTCGGTGTAATTCACTCACTTTGGTGTAAGCCTGTTCTCGGTGTAATTCACTTACTTTGGTGCAAGCTTGCTCTCGGTATAATTCACTTACTTTGGTGCAAGCTTGCCCTCGGTGTAATTCACTTACTTTGGTGCAAGCCTGTTCTCGGTGTAATTCACTTACCTTTGTGCGAGCCTGTTCTCGGTGTAATTGACTTACTTTGGTGCGAGCCTGTTCTCGGTGTAATTTACTTACTTTGTTGCGAGCCTGTTCTCGGTGTAATTGACTTACTTTGGTGCAAACCTGTTCTCGGTGTAATTGACTTACTTTGGTGCAAGCCTGTTCTCGGTGTAATTCACATACTTTGGTGTAAGCCTGTTCTCGGTGTAATTGACTCACTTTGGTGTAAGCCTGTTCTCGGTGTAATTGACTCAGTTTGGTGTAAGCCTGTTCTCGGTGTAATTCACTCACTTTGGTGTAAGCCTGTTCTCGGTGTAATTCACTCACTTTGGTGTAAGCTTGTTCTCGGTGTAATTCACTCACTTTGGTGTAAGCCTGTTCTCGGTGTAATTCACTCACTTTGGTGTAAGCCTGTTCTCAGTGTAATTCACTCACATTGGTGTAAGCCTGTTCTCTGTGTAATTCGCTCACTTTGGTGCAAGGCTGTTCTCGGTGTAATTCGCTCACTTTGGTGCACGCCTGTTCTCGGTGTAATTCACTCACTTTGGTGCAAGCGTGTTCTCTGTTTAATTCACTCACTTTGGTGCAAGCGTGTTCTCGGTGTAATTCACTCACTTTGGTGCAAGCCTGTTCTCGGTGTAATTCACTTACTTGGTGCAAGCCTGTTCTCGGTGTAATTCACTTACTTTTGTGCAAGCCTGTTCTCGTGTAATTTACTTACTTTGTTGCAAGCCTGTTCTCGGTGTAATTCACTTACTTTGGACCAAGCCTGTTCAGGGTGTAATTCACTTACTTTGGTGCAAGCCTGTTCTCGGTGTAATTCACTTACTTTGTTGCAAGCCTGTTCTCATGTAATTCACTTACTTTGGTGTAAGCCTGTTCTCGGTGTAATTCACTTAATTTGGTGTAAGCCTGTTCTCGGTGTATTTCACTTACTTTGGTGTAAGCCTGTTCTTGGTGTAATTCACTTACTTTGGTGTAAGTCTGTTCTCGGTGTAATTCACTTACTTTGGTGTAAGCCTGTTCTCGATGTAATTGACTTACTTGGCTGCAAGCCTGTTCTTGGTGTAATTGACTTACTTTGGTGCAAGCCTGTTCTCGGTGTAATTGACTTACTTTGGTGTAAGCCTGTTCTCAGTGTAATTGACTTATTTTGGTGTAAGCCTGTTCTGGGTGTAATTGACTTACTTTTGTGTAAACCTGTTCTCGGTGTAATTGATGACTTACTTTGGTGTAAGCCTGTTCTCAGTGTAATTGACTTACTTTGGTGTAAGCCTGTTCTCAGTGTAATTCACTTACTTTGCTGTAAGCCTGTTCTCGGTGTAATTCACTTAATTTGGTGTAATCCTGTTCTCAATTTAATTCACTTACTTTGGTGTAGGCATGTTCTCAGTGTACTTCACTTACTTTGGTGTGAACCTGTTCTCGATGTAATTGACTTACTTTGGTGTGAGCCTGTTCTCGGTGTAATTGACTTACTTTGGTGTGAGCCTGTTCTTTGTGTAATTGACTTATTTGGTGGTAGCCTGTTCTCAGTGTAATTGACTTACTTTGGTAGGAGCCTGTTCTCGGTGTAATTGACTTACTTTGGTGTAAGCCTGTTCTCGGTGTAATGACTTACTTTGATGTAAGCCTGTTCTCGGTGTAACTGACTGACTTTGGTGTAAGCCTGTTCTCCGTCTAATTGACTTACTTTGGTTTAAGCCTGTTCTCAGTGTAATTGACTTACTTTGGTGTAAGCCTGTTCTCAGTGTAACTCACTTACTTTGGTGTAAGCCTGTTCTCTGTGTAATTCACTTACTTTGGTGTAAGCTTGTTCTCGGTGTTATTCACTCACTTTGGTGTAAACCTGTACTCGGTATTATTCACTCACTTTGGTGTAAGCCTGTTCTCGGTGTAATTCACTCATTTTGGTGTAAGCCTGTTCTCGGTGTAAATCACTCACTTTGATGTAAGCCTGTTCTCTGTGTAATTCACTTACTTGGTGCAAGCCTGTCCTCGGTGTAATTCACTTACTTTTGTGCAAGCCTGTTCTCGTGTAATTTACTTACTTTGTTGCAAGCCTGTTCTCGGTGTAATTCACTTACTTTGGTGCAAGCCTGTTCAGGGTGTAATTCACTTACTTTGGTGCAAGCCTGTTATCGGTGTAATTCACTTACTTTGGTGCAAGCCTGTTCTCGGTGTAATTCACTTACTTTGTTGCAAGCCTGTTCCCGTGTATATCACTTACTTTGGTGCAAGCTTGTCCTCAGTTTAATTCACTTAATTTGGTGTAAGCCTGTTTTCGGTGTAATTCACTTACTTTGGTGTAAGTCTGTTCTCGGTGTAATTCACTTACTTTGGTGTAAGCCTGTTCTTGATGTAATTAACTTACTTTGGTGTAAGTCTGTTCTCGATATAATTGACTTACTTGGCTGCAAGCCTGTTCTCAGTGTAATTGACTTATTTTGGTGCAAGCCTGTTCTCGGAGTAATTGACTTACTTTGGTGTAAGCCTGTTCTCGGTGTAATTGACTTATTTTGGTGTAAGCCTGTTCTCGGTGTAATTGACTTAGTTTTGTGTAAACCTGTTCTTGGTGTAATTGATGACTTACGTTGGTGTAAGCCTGTTCTCAGTGTAATTGACTTACTTTGGTGTAAGCCTGCTCTCAGTGTAATTCACTTACTTTGCTGTAAGCCTGTTCTCGGTGTAATTCACTTAATTTGGTGTAAGTCTGTTCTCGATTTAATTCACTTACTTTGGTGTAGGCATGTTCTCAGTGTACTTCACTTACTTTGGTGTGAACCTTTTCTCGATGTAATTGACTTACTTTGGTGTGAGCCTGTTCTCGGTGTAATTGACTTACTTTGGTGCGAGCCTGTTCTTTGTGTAATTGACTTATTTGGTGATAGCCTGTTCTCAGTGTAATTGACTTACTTTGGTGGGAGCCTGTTCTCGGTGTAATTGACTTACTTTGGTGGGAGCCTGTTCTCTGTGTAATTGACTTACTTTGATGTAAGCCTGTTCTCTGTGTAACTGACTGACTTGGGTGTAAGCCTGTTCTAGGTGTAATTGACTTACTTTGGTGTAAGCCTGTTCTCCGTCTAATTGACTTACTTTGGTTTAAGCCTGTTCTCTGTGTAATTCACTTACTTTGATGTAAGCCTGTTCTCGGTGTTATTCACTCACTTTGGTGGAAACCTGTACTCGGTATTATTCACTCACTTTGGTGTAAGCCTGTTCTCGGTGTAATTCACTCACTTTGGTGTAAATCAGTTCTCTGTGTAATTCACTCTCTTTGGTGTAAGCCTGTTCTCGTTGTAATTCACTCACTTTGGTGAAAGCCTGTTCTCGGTGTAATTCACTCACTTTGGTGTAAGCCTGTTCTCGGTGTAATTCACTCATTTTGGTGTAAGCCTGTTCTCGGTGTTATTCACTCACTTTGGTGTAAGCCTGTTCTCGGTGTTATTCACTCACTTTGGTGTAAGCCTGTTCTCGGTGTAATTCACTCACTTTCATGTAAGCCTGTTCTTCTGTGTTATTCGCTCACTTTGGTGTGAGCCTGTTCTCGGTGTTATTCACTCACTTTGGTGTAAGCCTGTTCTTGGAGTAATTCACTCACTTTGGTGTAAGCCTGTTCTCAGTGTAATGCACTCACTTTGGTGTAAGCCTGTTCTCAGTGTAATTCACTCACTTTGATGTAAGCCTGTTCTCGGTGTAATACACTCACTTTGGTGTAAGCCTGTTCTCGGTATAATTCACTTACTTTGGTGCAAGCTTGGTCTCGGTGTAATTCACTTACTTTGGTGCAAGCTTGCTTTCGGTGTAATTGACTTACTTTGGTGCAACCATGTAAAAAACACACCAAACCAGCGAATTCAGTCCAATGCAGTATAAAGTATGAGACACCAAGCAGTTGTTTTAGCGCTTTCATCCACTTTAATATTCCAGTGAACTTCTTCAGAAACAACTACACCATCCTCAAACCAACTTAAATACTGAAAAGTACTTAAGTGATACATCAATTAATCAAGATTTAAAGATACAATGTACTTATAACTCTAAAAGCACTTGTATAAAAATACATATAAAAATACCATTAGTTGATAGAACATACCAACAAATAACATCTTGGTGTAATTCACTTACTTTGGTGTAAGTCTGTTATCGGTGTAATTCACTTACTTTGGTGTAAGCCTGTTCTCGATGTAATTGACTTACTTGGCTGCAAGCCTGTTCTCGGTGTAATTGACTTACTTTGGTGCAAGCCTGTTCTCGGTGTAATTGACTTACTTTGGTGTAAGCCTGTTCTCGGTGTAATTGACTTATTTTGGTGTAAGTCTGTTCTCGGTGTAATTGACGTACTTTTGTGTAAACCTGTTCTCGGTGTAATTGATGACTTACTTTGGTGTAAGCCTTTTCTCAGTGTAATTGACTTACTTTGGTGTAAGCCTGTTCTCAGTGTAATTCACTTATTTTCTGTAAGCCTGTTCTCTGTGTAATTCACTTAATTTGGTGTAAGCCTGTTCTCGATTTAATTCACTTACTTTGGTGTAGTCATGTTCTCAGTGTACTTCACTTACTTTGGTGTGAACCTTTTCTCGATGTAATTGACTTTGGTGGGAGCCTGTTCTCGGTGTAATTGACTTACTTTGGTGCGAGCCTGTTCTTTGTGTAATTGACTTATTTGGTGGGAGCCTGTTCTCGGTGTAATTGACTTACTTTGGTGTAAGCCTGTTCTCGGTGTAATTGACTTACTTTGATGTAAGCCTGTTCTCGGTGTAACTGACTGACTTTGGTGTAAGCCTGTTCTAGGTGTAATTGACTTACTTTGGTGTAAGCCTGTTCTCCGTCTAATTGACTTACTTTGGTTTAAGCCTGTTCTCAGTGTAATTGACTTACTTTTGTGTAAGCCTGTTCTCTGTGTAATTCACTGACTTTGGTGTAAGCCTGTTCTCGGTGTTATTCACTCACTTTGGTGGAAACCTGTACTCGGTATTATTCACTCACTTTGGTGTAAGCCTGTTCTTGGTGTAATTCACTCACTTTGGTGTAAATCAGTTCTCGGTGTAATTCACTCACTTTGGTGTAAGCCTGTTCTCGGTGTAATTCACTCACTTTGGTGTAAGCCTGTTCTCGGTGTAATTCACTCATTTTGGTGTAAGCCTGTTCTCGGTGTAATTCACTCATTTTGGTGTAAGCCTGTTCTCGGTGTTATTCACTCACTTTGGTGTAAGCCTGTTCTCGGTGTTATTCACTCACTTTGGTGTAAGCCTGTTCTCGGTGTAATTCACTCACTTTGGTGTAAGCCTGTTCTTCTGTGTTATTCACTCACTTTGGTGTGAGCCTGTTCTCGGTGTTATTCACTCACTTTGGTTTAAGCCTGTTCTTGGAGTAGTTCACTCACTTTGGTGTAAGCCTGTTCTCAGTTTAATGCACTCACTTTGCTGTAAGCCTGTTCTCAGTGTAATTCACTCACTTTGATGTAAGCCTGTTCTCGGTGTAATTCACTCACTTTGGTGTAAGCCTGTTCTCGGTGTAATTCACTTACTTTGGTGCAAGCTTGGTCTCGGTGTAACTCACTTACTTTGGTGCAAGCTTGCTTTCGGTGTAATTGACTTACTTTGGTGCAAGCCTGTTCTCGGTGTAATTGACTAACTTTGGTGCAAGCCTGTTCCCGGTGTAATTGACTTAGTTTGGTGCAAGCCTGTTCTCGGTGTAATTCACTTACTTTGTAGCACGCCTGTTCTCGGTGTAATTGACTTACTTTGGTGCAAGCCTGTTCTCGATGTAATTGACTTACTTTGGTGCAAGCCTGTTCTCGGTGTAATTGACTTACTTTGGTGTAAGCCTGTTCTCGGTGTAATTCATTTACTTTCGTGTAAGCCTGTTCTCGGTGTAATTCACTTACTTTGGTGTAAGCCTGTTCTGGGTTTAATTCACTTACTTTGGTGTAGGCATGTTCTCAGTGTACTTCACTTACTTTGGTGTGAACCTGTTCTCGATGTAATTGACTTACTTTGGTGTGAGCCTATTCTCGGTGTAATTGACTTACTTTGGTGCGAGCCTGTTCTCTGTGTATTTGACTTATTTGGTGCTAGCCTGTTCTCGGTGTAATTGACTTACTTTGGTGGGAGCCTGTTCTCGGTGTAATTGACTTACTTTGATGCGAGCCTGTTTTCGGTGTAATTGACTTACCTTGGTGCAAGCCTGTTCTCTGTGTAATTTACTTACTTTGGTGTAAGCCTGTTCTCGGTGTAATTGACTTACTTTGGTGTAAGCCTGTTCTCGGTGTAACTGACTGACTTTGGTGTAAGCCTGTTCTCAGTGTAACTCACTTACTTTGGTGTAAGCCTGTTCTCAGTGTAACTCACTTACTTTGGTGTAAGCCTGTTCTCGGTGTAATTCACGTTCTTTGGTGTAAGCCTTTTCTCGGTGTTATTCACTCACTTTGGTGTAAGCCTGTTCTCGGTGTTATTCATTCACTTTGGTGTAAGCCTGTTCTCGGTGTAATTCATTCACTTTGGTGTAAGCCTGTTCTCGGTGTTATTCACTCACTTTGGTGTAAGCCTGTTCTCGGTGTAATTCATTCACTTTGGTGTAAGCCTGTTCTCTGTGTTATTCACTCACTTTGGTGTAAGCCTGTTCTCGGTGTTATTCACTCACTTTGGTGTAAGCCTGTTCTCGGAGTAATTCACTCACTTTGATGTAAGCCTGTTCTCAGTGTAATTCACTCACTTTGGTGTAAGCCTGTTCTCGGTGTAATTCACTTACTTTGGTGCAAGCTTGCTCTCAGTATAATTCACTTACTTTGGTGCAAGCTTGCCCTCGGTGTAATTCACTTACTTTGGTGCAAGCCTGTTCTCGGTGTAATTCACTTACTTTTGTGCGAACCTGTTCTTGGTGTAATTGACTTACTTTGGTGCGAGCCTGTTCTCGGTGTAATTGACTTACTTTGGTGCAAGCCTGTTCTCGGTGTAATTCACATACTTTGGTGTAAGCCTGTTCTCGGTGTAATTGACTCACTTTGGTGTAAGCCTGTTCTCGGTGTAATTGACTCACTTTGGTGTAAGCCTGTTCTCGGTGTAATTCACTCACTTTGGTGTAAGCCTGTTCTCGGTGTAATTCACTCACTTTGGTGTAAGCCTGTTCTCGGTGTAATTCACTCACTTTGGTGTAAGCCTGTTCTCGGTGTAATTCACTCACTTTGGTGTAAGCCTGTTCTCGGTGTAATTCACTCACATTGGTGTAAGCCTGTTCTCGGTGTAATTCGCTCACTTTGGTGCAAGGCTGTTCTCGGTGTAATTCGCTCACTTTGGTGAAAGCCTGTTCTCGGTGTAATTCACTCACTTTGGTGCAAGCGTGTTCTCGGTGTAATTCACTCACTTTGGTGCAAGCCTGTTCTCTGTGTAATTCACTTACTTGGTGCAAGCCTGTTCTCGGTGTAATTCACTTACTTTTGTGCAAGCCTGTTCTCGTCTAATTTACTTTGTTGCAAGCCTGTTCTCAGTGTAATTCACTTAATTTGGTGTAAGCCTGTTCTCGGTGTAATTCACTTACTTTGGTGTAAACCTGTTCTCGGTTTAATTCACTTACTTTGGTGTAAGCCTGTTCTCGGTGTAATTCACTCACTTTGGTGTAAGCCTGTTCTCAGTGTTATTCACTCACTTTGGTGTAAGCCTGTTCTCGGTGTAATTCACTCACTTTGGTGTAAGCCTATTCTCGGTGTAATTCACTCACTTTGGTGTAAGCATGTTCTCGGAGTAATTCACTTACTTTGGTGTAAGCCTGTTCTCGGTGTAATTCACTCACTTTGGTGTAAGCCTGTTCTCGGTGTAAATCACTCACTTTGATGTAAGCCTGTTCTCGGTGTAATTCACTTACTTTGGTAGAAGCTTGCTCTCGGTATAATTCACTTACTTTGGTGCAAGCTTGCCCTCGGTGAAATTCACTTTGGTGCGTGCCTGTTCTCGGTGTAATTCACTCACTTTGGTGTAAGCCTGTTCTCGGTGTAATTCACTCACTTTGGTGTAAGCTTGTTCTCGGTGTAATTCACTCACTTTGGTGTAAGCCTTTTCTCAGTGTTATTCACTCTCTTTGGTGTAAGCCTGTTCTCAGTGTTATTCACTCTCTTTGGTGTAAGCCTGTTCTCGGTGTTATTCACTCACTTTGGTGTAAGCCTGTTCTCGGTGTTATTCACTCACTTTGGTGTAAGCCTTTTCTCGGTGTAATTCACTCACTTTCATGTAAGCCTGTTCTCGGTGTAATTCACTCACTTTGGTGCAAGCCTGTTCTCGGTGTAATTCACTTACTTTGGTGCAAGCCTGTTCAGGGTGTAATTCACTTACTTTGGTGCAAGCCTGTTCTCAATGTAATTCTCTTATTTTTGGAGCAAGCATGTTCGCAGTGTAATTCACTTACTTTGTTGCAAGCCTGTTCTCGTGTAATTCACTTACTTTGGTGCAAGCCTGTCCTCGGTTTAATTCACTTAATTTGGTGTAAGCCTGTTCTCGTGTAATTCACTTACTTTGGTGTAAGCCTGTTCTCGGTGTAATTCACTTACTTTGGTGTAAGCCTGTTCTCAGTGTAATTCACTTACTTTGGTGTAAGCCTGTTCTCGGAGTATTTCACTTACTTTGGTGTAAGCCTGTTCTCGGTGTAATTCACTTACTTTGGTGTAAGTCTGTTCTCGGTGTAATTCACTTACTTTGGTGTAAGCCTGTTCTCGATGTAATTGACTTACTTTGGTGTAAGCCTGTTCTCGATGTAATTGACTTACTTTGCTGCAAGCCTGTTCTCGGTGTAATTGACTTACTTTGGTGCAAGCCTGTTCTCGGTGTAATTGACTTACTTTGGTGTAAGCCTGTTCTCGGTGTAATTGACTTATTTTGGTGTAAGCCTGTTCTCGGTGTTATTCACTCACTTTGGTGTAAGCCTGTTCTCGGTGTTATTCACTCACTTTGGTTTAAACCTGTACTCGGTATTATTCACTCACTTTAGTGTAAGCCTGTTCTTGGTGTAATTCACTCACTTTGGTGTAAATCAGTTCTCGGTGTAATTCACTCACTTTGGTGTAAGCCTGTTCTCGGTGTAATTCACTCACTTTGGTGTAAGCCTGTTCTCGGTGTAATTCACTCATTTTGGTGTAAGCCTGTTCTCGGTGTTATTCACTCACTTTGGTGTAAGCCTGTTCTCGGTGTTATTCACTCACTTTGGTGTAAGCCTGTTCTCGGTGTAATTCACTCACTTTGGTGTAAGCCTGTTCTTCTGTGTTATTCACTCACTTTGGTGTGAGCCTGTTCTCGGTGTTATTCACTCACTTTGGTGTAAGCCTGTTCTTGGAGTAGTTCACTCACTTTGGTGTAAGCCTGTTCTCAGTTTAATGCACTCACTTTCCTGTAAGCCTGTTCTCAGTGTAATTCACTCACTTTGATGTAAGCCTGTTCTCTGTGTAATTCACTCACTTTGGTGTAAGCCTGTTCTCGGTGTAATTCACTTACTTTGGTGCAAGCTTGGTCTCGGTGTAATTCACTTACTTTGGTGCAAGCTTGCTTTTGGTGTAATTGACTTACTTTGGTGCAAGCCTGTTCTCGGTGTAATTGACTTACTTTGGTGCAAGCCTGTTCCCGGTGTAATTCACTTACTTTGGTGCAAGCCTGTTCTCGGTGTAATTCACTTACTTTGGAGCACGCCTGTTCTCGGTGTAATTGAGTTACTTTGGTGCAAGCCTGTTCTCAGTGTAATTGACTTACTTTGGTGCAAGCCTGTTCTCGGTGTAATTGACTTACTTTGGTGTAAGCCTGTTCTCGGTGTAATTCATTTACTTTGGTGTAAGCCTGTTCTCGGTGTAATTCACTTACTTTGGTTTAAGCCTGTTCTGGGTTTAATTCACTTACTTTGGTGTAGGCATGTCCTCAGTGTACTTCACTTACTTTGGTGTTTACCTGTTCTCGATGTAATTGACTTACTTTGGTGCGAGCCTGTTCTCTGTGTAATTGACTTATTTGGTGCTAGCCTGTTCTCGGTGTAATTGACTTACTTTGGTGGGAGCCTGTTCTCGGTGTAATTGACTTACTTTGATGTGAGCCTGTTTTCGGTGTAATTGGCTTACCTTGGTGCAAGCCTGTTCTCGGTGTAATGACTTACTTTGGTGCAAGCCTGTTCTCGGTGTAATTTACTTACTTTGGTGTAAGCCTTTTCTCGGTGTAATTGACTTACTTTGGTGTAAGCCTGTTCTCGGTGTAACTGACTGACTTTGGTGTAAGCCTGTTCTCGGTGTAATTGACTTACTTTGGTGTAAGCCTGTTCTCAGTGTAATTGACTTACTTTGGTTTAAGCCTGTTCTCAGTGTAATTGACTTACTTTGGTGTAAGCCTGTTCTCGGTGTAACTCACGGACTTTGGTGTAAGCCTGTTCTCGGTGTAACTCACTTACTTTGGTGTTAGCCTGTTCTCGGTGTTATTCACTCACTTTGGTGTAAGCCTGTTCTCTGTGTTATTCATTCACTTTGGTGTAAGCCTGTTCTTGGTGTAATTCATTCACTTTGGTGTAAGCCTGTTCTCTGTGTTATTCACTCACTTTGGTGTAAGCCTGTTCTCGGTGTTATTCACTCACTTTGGTGTAAGCCTGTTCTCGGTTTAATTCACTTACTTTGGTGTAAGCCTGTTCTCGGTGTAATTCACTCACTTTGGTGTAAGCCTGTTCTCGGTGTTATTCACTCACTTTGGTGTAAGCCTGTTCTCGGTGTAATTCACTCACTTTGGTGTAAGCCTATTCTCGGTGTAATTCACTCACTTTGGTGTAAGCATGTTCTCGGAGTAATTCACTTACTTTGGTGTAAGCCTGTTCTCGGTGTAATTCACTCACTTTGGTGTAAGCCTGTTCTCGGTGTAAATCACTCACTTTGATGTAAGCCTGTTCTCGGTGTAATTCACTTACTTTGGTAGAAGCTTGCTCTCGGTATAATTCACTTACTTTGGTGCAAGCTTGCCCTCGGTGAAATTCACTTTGGTGCGAGCCTGTTCTCGGTGTAATTCACTCACTTTGGTGTAAGCCTGTTCTCGGTGTAATTCACTCACTTTGGTGTAAGCTTGTTCTCGGTGTAAATCACTCACTTTGGTGTAAGCCTTTTCTCAGTGTTATTCACTCTCTTTGGTGTAAGCCTGTTCTCAGTGTTATTCACTCTCTTTGGTGTAAGCCTGTTCTCGGTGTTATTCACTCACTTTGGTGTAAGCCTGTTCTCGGTGTTATTCACTCACTTTGGTGTAAGCCTTTTCTCGGTGTAATTCACTCACTTTCATGTAAGCCTGTTCTCGGTGTATTTCACTCACTTTGGTGCAAGCCTGTTCTCGGTGTAATTCACTTACTTTGGTGCAAGCCTGTTCAGGGTGTAATTCACTTACTTTGGTGCAAGCCTGTTCTCAATGTAATTCTCTTATTTTTGGAGCAAGCATGTTCGCAGTGTAATTCACTTACTTTGTTGCAAGCCTGTTCTCGTGTAATTCACTTACTTTGGTGCAAGCCTGTCCTCGGTTTAATTCACTTAATTTGGTGTAAGCCTGTTCTCGGTGTAATTCACTTACTTTGGTGTAAGCCTGTTCTCGGTGTAATTCACTTACTTTGGTGTAAGCCTGTTCTCAGTGTAATTCACTTACTTTGGTGTAAGCCTGTTCTCGGAGTATTTCACTTACTTTGGTGTAAGCCTGTTCTCGGTGTAATTCACTTACTTTGGTGTAAGTCTGTTCTCGGTGTAATTCACTTACTTTGGTGTAAGCCTGTTCTCGATGTAATTGACTTACTTTGGTGTAAGCCTGTTCTCGATGTAATTGACTTACTTTGCTGCAAGCCTGTTCTCGGTGTAATTGACTTACTTTGGTGCAAGCCTGTTCTCGGTGTAATTGACTTACTTTGGTGTAAGCCTGTTCTCAGTGTAATTGACTTATTTTGGTGTAAGCCTGTTCTCGGTGTTATTCACTCACTTTGGTGTAAGCCTGTTCTTGGTGTTATTCACTCACTTTGGTTTAAACCTGTACTCGGTATTATTCACTCACTTTAGTGTAAGCCTGTTCTTGGTGTAATTCACTCACTTTGGTGTAAATCAGTTCTCGGTGTAATTCACTCACTTTGGTGTAAGCCTGTTCTCGGTGTAATTCACTCACTTTGGTGTAAGCCTGTTCTCGGTGTAATTCACTCATTTTGGTGTAAGCCTGTTCTCGGTGTTATTCACTCACTTTGGTGTAAGCCTGTTCTCGGTGTTATTCACTCACTTTGGTGTAAGCCTGTTCTCGGTGTAATTCACTCACTTTGGTGTAAGCCTGTTCTTCTGTGTTATTCACTCACTTTGGTGTGAGCCTGTTCTCGGTGTTATTCACTCACTTTGGTGTAAGCCTGTTCTTGGAGTAGTTCACTCACTTTGGTGTAAGCCTGTTCTCAGTTTAATGCACTCACTTTCCTGTAAGCCTGTTCTCAGTTTAATTCACTCACTTTGATGTAAGCCTGTTCTCGGTGTAATTCACTCACTTTGGTGTAAGCCTGTTCTCGGTGTAATTCACTTACTTTGGTGCAAGCTTGGTCTCGGTGTAATTCACTTACTTTGGTGCAAGCTTGCTTTTGGTGTAATTGACTTACTTTGGTGCAAGCCTGTTCTCGGTGTAATTGACTTACTTTGGTGCAAGCCTGTTCCCGGTGTAATTCACTTACTTTGGTGCAAGCCTGTTCTCGGTGTAATTCACTTACTTTGGAGCATGCCTGTTCTCGGTGTAATTGAGTTACTTTGGTGCAAGCCTGTTCTCAGTGTAATTGACTTACTTTGGTGCAAGCCTGTTCTCGGTGTAATTGACTTACTTTGGTGTAAGCCTGTTCTCGGTGTAATTCATTTACTTTGGTGTAAGCCTGTTCTCGGTGTAATTCACTTACTTTGGTTTAAGCCTGTTCTGGGTTTAATTCACTTACTTTGGTGTAGGCATGTTCTCAGTGTACTTCACTTACTTTGGTGTTTACCTGTTCTCGATGTAATTGACTTACTTTGGTGCGAGCCTGTTCTCTGTGTAATTGACTTATTTGGTGCTAGCCTGTTCTCGGTGTAATTGACTTACTTTGGTGGGAGCCTGTTCTCGTGTAATTGACTTACTTTGATGTGAGCCTGTTTTCGGTGTAATTGGCTTACCTTGGTGCAAGCCTGTTCTCGGTGTAATGACTTACTTTGGTGCAAGCCTGTTCTCGGTGTAATTTACTTACTTTGGTGTAAGCCTTTTCGGTGTAATTGACTTACTTTGGTGTAAGCCTGTTCTCGGTGTAACTGACTGACTTTGGTGTAAGCCTGTTCTCGGTGTAATTGACTTACTTTGGTGTAAGCCTGTTCTCAGTGTAATTGACTTACTTTGGTTTAAGCCTGTTCTCAGTGTAATTGACTTACTTTGGTGTAAGCCTGTTCTCGGTGTAACTCACGGACTTTGGTGTAAGCCTGTTCTCGGTGTAACTCACTTACTTTGGTGTTAGCCTGTTCTCGGTGTTATTCACTCACTTTGGTGTAAGCCTGTTCTCTGTGTTATTCATTCACTTTGGTGTAAGCCTGTTCTTGGTGTAATTCATTCACTTTGGTGTAAGCCTGTTCTCTGTGTTATTCACTCACTTTGGTGTAAGCCTGTTCTCGGTGTTATTCACTCACTTTGGTGTAAGCCTGTTCTCGGAGTAATTCACTCACTTTGGTGTAAGCCTGTTCTCGGAGTAATTCACTCACTTTGGTGTAAGCCTGTTCTCGGTGTAATTCACTCACTTTGGTGTAAGCCTGTTCTCGGTGTAAATCACTCACTTTGATGTAAGCCTGTTCTCGGTGTAATTCACTCATTTTGGTGTAAGCCTGTTCTCTGTTTAATTCTCTTACTTTGGTGCAAGCTTGCTCTCGGTATAATTCACTTACTTTGGTGCAAGCTTGCCCTCGGTGTAATTGACTTACTTTGGTGCGAGCCTGTTCTCGGTGTAATTGACTTACTTTGGTGCAAACCTGTTCTCGGTGTAATTGACTTACTTTGGTGTAAGCCTGTTCTCGGTGTAATTGACTCACTTTGGTGTAAGCCTGTTCTCGGTGTAATTCACTCACTTTGGTGTAAGCCTGTTCTCGGTGTAATTCACTCACTTTGGTGTAAGCCTGTTCTTGGTGTAATTCACTCATTTTGGTGTAAGCCTGTTATCGGTGTAATTCACTCACTTTGGTGTAAGCCTGTTCTCGGTGTAATTCACTCACATTGGTGTAAGCCTGTTCTCGGTGTAATTCGCTCACTTTGGTGCAAGGCTGTTCTCGGTGTAATTCGCTCACTTTGGTGAAAGCCTGTTCTCGGTGTAATTCACTCACTTTGGTGCAAGCCTGTTCTCGGTGTAATTCACTCACTTTGGTGCAAGCCTGTTCTCGGTGTAATTCACTTACTTGGTGCAAGCCTGTGCTCGGTGTAATTCACTTACTTTGGAGCAAGCCTGTTCAGGGTGTAATTCACTTACTTTGGTGCAAGCCTGTTCTCAGTGTAATTCACTTACTTTGGTGCAAGCCTGTTCTCGGTGTAATTCACTTACTTTGTTGCAAGCCTGTTCTCATGTATATCACTCACTTTGGTGCAAGCCTGTTCTCGGTGTAATTCACTTAATTTGGTGTAAGCCTGTTCTCGGTGTAATTCACTTACTTTGGTGTAAACCTGTTCTCGGTGTAATTCACTTACTTTGGTGTAAGCCTGTTCTCGGTGTAATTCACTTAATTTGGTGTAAGCCTGTTCTCGGTTTATTTCACTTACTTTGGTGTAAGCCTGTTCTCGGTGTAATTGACTTACTTTGGTGTAAGCCTGTTCTCGATGTAATTGACTTACTTTGGTGTAAGCCTGTTCTCGATGTAATTGACTTACTTGGCTGCAAGCCTGTTCTCGGTGTAATTGACTTACTTTGGTGCAAGCCTGTTCTCTGTGTAATTGACTTACTTTGGTGTAAGCCTGTTCTCTGTGTAATTGACTTACTTTGGTGTAAGCCTGTTCTCTGTGTAATTGACTTATTTTGGTGTAAACCTGTTCTCGATGTAATTGATGACTTACTTTGGTGTAAGCCTGTTCTCGGTTTAATTGACTTACTTTGGTGTAAGCCTGTTCTCAGTGTAATTCACTTACTTTGCTCTCAGCCTGTTCTCGGTGTAATTCACTTAATTTGGTGTAAGCCTGTTCTCGATTTAATTCACTTACTTTGGTGTAGGCATGTTCTCAGTGTACTTCACTTACTTTGGTGTGAACCTGTTCTCAATGTAATTGACTTACTTTGGTGTGAGCCTGTTCTCGGTGTAATTGACTTACTTTGGTGTGAGCCTGTTCTTTGTGTAATTGACTTATTTGGTGGTAGCCTGTTCTCAGTGTAATTGACTTACTTTGGTGGGAGCCTGTTCTCGGTGTAATTGACTTACTTTGGTGTAAGCCTGTTCTCTGTGTAATTGACTTACTTTGATGTAAGCCTGTTCTCGGTGTAACTGACTGACTTTGGTGTAAGCCTGTTCTAGGTGTTATTGACTTACTTTGGTATAAGCCTGTTCTCCGTCTAATTGACTTACTTTGGTTTAAGCCTGTTCTCAGTGTAATTGACTTACTTTGGTGTAAGCCTGTTCTCGGTGTAACTCACTTACTTTGATGTAAGCCTGTTCTCTGTGTAATTCACTTACTTTGGTGTAAGCTTGTTCTCGGTGTTATTCACTCACTTTGGTGTAAACCTGTACTCGGTATTATTCACTCACTTTGGTGTAAGCCTGTTCTCTGTGTTATTCACTAACTTTGGTGTAACCCTGTTCTCGGTGTAGTTCACTCACTTTGGTGTAAGCCTGTTCTCGGTGTTATTCACTCACTTTGGTGTAAGCCTGTTCTCGGTGTTATTCACTCACTTTGGTGTAAGCCTGTTCTCGGAGTAATTCACTCACTTTGGTGTAAGCCTGTTCTTGGTGTAATTCACTCACTTTGGTGTAAGCCTGTTCTCGGTGTAAATCACTCACTTTGATGTAAGCCTGTTCTCGGTGTAATTCACTTACTTTGGTGCAAGCTTGCTCTCGGTATAATTCACTTTCTTTGGTGCAAGCTTGCCCTCGGTGAAATTCACTTTGGTGCGAGCCTGTTCTCGGTGTAATTCACTCACTTTGGTGTAAGCCTGTTCTCAGTGTAATTCACTTACTTTGGTGTAAGCCTGTTCTCGGTGTAATTCACTCACTTTGGTGTAAGCCTGTTCTCGGTTTAATTCACTCACTTTGTTGTAAGCCTGTTCTCGGTGTAATTCACTCACTTTGGTGTAAGCATGTTCTCGGTGTAATTCACTCACTTTGGTGTAAGCCTTTTCTCAGTGTTATTCACTCTCTTTGGTGTAAGCCTGTTCTCGGTGTTATTCACTCACTTTGGTGTAAGCCTGTTCTCGGTGTTATTCACTCACTTTGGTGTAAGCCTTTTCTCATTGTAATTCACTCACTTTCATGTAAGCCTGTTCTCGGAGTAATTCACTCCCTTTGGTGTAAGCCTGTTCTCGGTGTTATTCACTCACTTTGGTGTAAGCCTTTTCTCGGTGTAATTCACTCACTTTCATGTAAGCCTGTTGTCGGAGTAATTCACTCACTTTGGTGTAAGCCTGTTCTCGGTGTAATTCACTCACTTTGGTGTAAGCCTGTTCTCGGTGTAATTCATTCACTTTGGTGTAAGCCTGTTCTCGGTGTAATTCACTCGCTTTGGTGCAAGCTTGTTCTCGGTGTAATTCATTCACTTTGGTGCAAGCCTCTTCTCGGTGTAATTCACTCACTTTGGTGCAAGCCTGTTCTCGGTGTAATTCACTCACTTTGGTGCAAGCCTGTTCTCTATCTAATTCACTCACTTTGGTGCAGGCCTGTTCTTGGTTTAATTCACTCACTTTGGTGCAAGCCTGTTCTCAGTGTAATTCACTTACTTTGGTGCAAGCCTGTTCTCGGTGTAATTCACTTACTTTGGTGCAAGCCTGTTCTCGTGTAATTTACTTAATTTTGTGAGAGCCTGTTCTCGGTGTAATTCACTTACTTTGGTGCAAGCCTGTTCAGGGTGTAATTCACTTACTTTGGTGCAAGCCTGTTCCCAATGTAATTCACTTATTTTTGGTGCATGCATGTTCTCAGTGTAATTCACTTACTTTGGTGTAAGCCTGTTCTCGGTGTAATTCACTCACTTTGGTGTAAGCCTGTTCTTATAGGTTCATAGGTTCATAGGTTGGTACTAGGCTATCAGCCCTAGGGCCTATACAAGCCTAGCCATAACAATTCCCTGGCTATTTCTTCCCACATTATTTACTTTCCTGGACCCCTGTCTAGCAGGGCGACTGACGTGATCCCTGGGGTGAATTTCCTTTCTCCCATCCAATCGGCAAGGTTCCTCTTGAAGAGGTCCAAAGAGGCACTCTGCTTGACATGTATGGGCAATCTATTCCAGAGTCTGGGGAGTCTCTGGGTCAGGAACCTATCCCTCCAACATGTTTTGTTTATTGTGATGACAAGGTTTAGATCCCTGGAGCGTGTAGCTCTGAGGGATTGGGATTTCTTTAAGTGTAGCATGTCCAACAGCTCTGGGTTTGACATGGCCTTGTATGTTAAGCAGAGATCGCTCTGAGTAGACGATGCGACAGAGTATAGCTGGAGTTTTTAAGGCGGTCAGCGTGGGGCATCTGCTTTAGGCCTGTGATTCTTTTAGTGAGGTATTTCTGAGGCCTTTCCAGTTGTTGCAGATGTCTTGAGAGGTACATACCAAATGGGGCGTTGTATTCTATAATGGGTCTAATGAGGGATGAGTACAGTGGGCCAATGACCTCCTTTTCTGGATGAAAAGCCCTTCGTGATGAGGTGTGCTACATAGAAGGATTTCCTGACTGTTGTGGTGATGTGGTTATCAAAGGTGAGACCACTGTCCACCTGTGTCCCTAAGTCTCTTATCACACTTTCTGTGTTTAGTGTACTGCCACCTATATGGTAATTCATGGATACATGTTTTTCCCAAAGGGGATAGCAATACATTTCTTGGCATTGAGCTTGAGCCCATGGCTCTGGCACCAAGCATCTGTTTCTGTAAGGCCCTTTTGTAGAGTATCCACATCATTTGGGGATTCAATAATGGCTCCCAGTTTGCAGTCATCTGCAAACTTTGTTAGCCAGAGTCCCTTAGTGTTGACCTGTACTTCAGAGAAGTAGATGCCAAACAAGAGCGGCCCCAGGACTGAACCCTGAGGTACTCCACTTGTCACTTGTCTGGAGCTGGATTTGGAGTCGGCTACTTTTACAGTGTGGGTTCTATCAGTAAGCCATTTAGCAACCCATTGGGTGACATAGGGATTTATGCCCAACTTAGTAAGTTTATCTATGATTCCAGAGTGGGGGATGGTGTCAAAGGCCTTGGCAAGGTCTAGATAGGCTGTGTGGACCACCTTACCCTTGTCCATGGCTCTGGAGACTGATTCAAAGAAGTCAGTCAGGTACAGGAGACAAGATCGGCCCTTCAGAAACCCAAACTGGGTGGGGTCCAGTGTTTGAAGGTTGCCAATGTCTTTGTTTATAAGTTCCATGATAATACGCTCCATGGCCTTGCAGATAAGGCTTGTCAGACTGATGGGACGGTAGTTTCCGGGATCCAAGGTGGATCCCCCCTTGTGGATTGGGATAACTGTAGCTCTGCGCCACTCAGTGGGCACGAAACCTGAGGTGAGGCTATGATTAAACATGACACTTAGGTGAGGTGCCAGTTCATATTGTAGTTCATGTAGTACACAGCCGGGATGTCATCTGGTCCCATGGATGCTGTATTCTTGGCTTTAGAGAGTGCGTTTTGTACCTGTGTGGCCGTTATTACTGGAATTTGGCAATCTTCCGGTATTGAGATGGGCCATTTAGGGGTTGAGAGTGGGGTGAAGTTGGCACTGAATCGATCTGCCAGGATATTGGCAATATCCTTCGGATCAGTATATTTAATGCCATTCTGTTTTAGCTCAGAGCAGATCTGAGCATTGCCATTTAGATTCTTGACATAATTATAGAATGCTTTGTGGTCGTCTTTGGAATCTTTGGCAATTTTATTTTCGTAACTAGCTTTGGAGGATTTTATGAGGCATCTCAGTTTCTTACTGAGGCTAGTAAGGGAGTTTTTGCATCCTGGGATTTTCCTCTTTCTGCAAAAGTTTCTTCCTTTGTTGTAAAGTTTGTTTATGGCAGGGGACCACCAGATTGGCTTCCTTTTTTGGATGAGAGCATTTTGGTTCTATTTGGGATGGCACGATTCATGCATGAGTGGATGTGCTCGCAGTGCCATAGTGTAGGATTGAGCAGGTGAAATTTCAGGGCCCGTCTGCATGGGTGTCGTGAAGTTTGTCACTTCTGAGTTGAGTAGCATGAAGTTGGCTTTGGAGAAGTTTTTATGGTGGTTTCTTTACTGGGGGTGGGGTGGGATGTGGATGTTAAGGGTGATTAGCTTATGGTCAGACCTGACTAACGAGGGGTGACCATAGGTATGGAGCATTGATTTCCCATGTTGGTAATGACCAGGTCTAGGATATTGGAGCCCTGGTGGGACTATGGATTAGTTGATCCAGGGCGTTGGAATTTATGAATTCCAAGAACCGTTACAAAGGTGTTGGGACATGAGTAGTTTTCCCAGTTAATGGCAGGGTAGTTAAAATCACCCAGTATTAGGGTGTTTGGTTCTATCTTAATATTTTCCAGTATGTTTAGAAAGGTGTAGTGAGAATCTTGGGGTATGGTAGGGGATCTGTAGCAAGCTACAATTTGGATTGCAGTCTTACCTAGTGTTAGTTGCACTTGGAGAATTTCAGACACATTGTGTTGGGCAACTAGCCTGGTGGTGTGAATATCCTTGGTGAATATTGACACTCCTCCACCTTTAGTGTTTCATCCTGGTTTGATGGCCGAAAAGTGTGGTAAGAGTTGTAGCCTGGTATTGCAGGGGTGCTCTCTGGAGCCTTGAACCAGGTCTCAGTTACTGCACAGATATCGATGTTCTCCATTTTTAGGAGTGCCTCGAGAGAGTGCATTTTGAGGTTTAGACTTCTAGCATTGAGTAGCATTACCTTCAGATTTTGCATGCTTGTACCTGTTATGGTGGTGGTTTTGTCCTTTGAAGTTTGCCTAAAAAGGCACTATAGGGGTGGCAAGAGCCTTAGCCAGTAACCTGAATCCCAGGGCGACAGGTGCAGACCATCTCTGGCAAAGCATCGTGGTCTGTCAATCATGTCATCCCAGGCAGACAGATACTGGATCCCCTTTGAATGACACCATAAGCTTAGCCAATTGTTGAAGTCAATCATTTTATCCTTATATTGTGGTATCATTCTGGGCGAAGGCAGGATGCTACTCAGGGCTAGTGTCATACCTGCCTGGGCCACATGATCAGAGAGCTCTTCCATGTCTCTCTTCATGTAGTCCAGGGAGGTACGTCTCAAGTCATTCACTCCAACATGGACAATGACAGAGTCATATTTGTACTTGTTGTGGAGTGACTTGAGTGCATGCGTTATGTGGCGGATCCTGGCACCCGACAGGCAGCTGACTGTAATTTTCTCCTTATTCAACCTGGTGAGAGGGACATCAGTGTGCCGGACTATAGAGTCACCTATGACTAAAGTGTTAGGTACATTGTCTTTCTCGGTGTAATTCACTCACTTTGGTGTAAGCCCGTTCTCGGTGTAATTCACTCACTTTGGTGTAAGCATGTTCTCGGTGTAATTCACTCACTTTGGTGTAAGCCTTTTCTCGGTGTTATTCACTCTCTTTGGTATAAGCCTGTTCTCGGTGTTATGCACTCACTTTGGTGTAAGCCTGTTCTCTGTGTAATTCACTCACTTTGGTGCAAGCCTGTTCTCGGTGTAATTCATTCACTTTGGTGCAAGCCTCTTCTCGGTGTAATTCACTCACTTTGGTGCAAGCCTGTTCTCGGTGTAATTCACTCACTTTGGTGCAAGCCTGTTCTCTATGTAATTCACTCACTTTGGTGCAGGCCTGTTCTTGGTTTAATTCACTCACTTTGGTGCAGGCCTGTTCTTGGTTTAATTCACTCACTTTGGTGCAAGCCTGTTCTCGATGTAATTCACTTACTTTGGTGCAAGCCTGTTCTCGGTGTAATTCACTTACTTTGGTGCAAGCCTGTTCAGGGTGTAATTCACTTACTTTGGTGCAAGCCTGTTCTCAATGTAATTCACTTATTTTTGGTGCAAGCATGTTCTCAGTGTAATTCACTTACTTTGTTGCAAGCCTGTTCTCGTGTAATTCACTTACTTTGGTGCAAGCCTGTCCTCGGTTTAATTCACTTAATTTGGTGTAAGCCTGTTCTCGGTGTAATTCACTTACTTTGGTGTAAGCCTGTTCTCGGTGTAATTCACTTACTTTGGTGTAAGCCTGTTCTCGGTGTAATTCACTTACTTTGGTGTAAGCCTGTTCTCGGTGTAATTCACTTACTTTGGTGTAAGCCTGTTCTCGGTGTATTTCACTTACTTTGGTGTAAGCCTGTTCTCGGTGTAATTCACTTACTTTGGTGTAAGCCTGTTCTCGATGTAATTGACTTACTTTGGTGTAAGCCTGTTCTCGATGTAATTGACTTACTTTGCTGCAAGCCTGTTCTCGGTGTATTTGACTTACTTTGGTGCAAGCCTGTTCTCGGTGTAATTGACTTACTTTGGTTTAAGCCTGTTCTTGGTGTAATTGACTTATTTTGGTGTAAGCCTGTTCTCGGTGTAATTGACTTACTTTAGTGTAAGCCTGATGTCCTTCAAGGATGCATCTGCAGTCATAACAAATGGGTTGTCCTGTCATCAGGCAGCCCTTCGGTCGGCCGGATTCCAAAGTCTGGGTCTGGCCTCGGCTGGTGTCGCACTCCACCCGACGTCACTGCGGCAGTTTTCGGGTACAAAGGCATCAGCCGACACCATTTTCCTTAGTCTTTCTTGCCGCGTGGCGCCCGAAGCAGAAGCTGTTCGCAAGTGCGGTCGGTCAGATCCAGAGATTACTTCTACCGAATACTACTTCGAAGACTTCTATAAAGCTAAGTACCCCGTTGGGGACTCTTTCTTGCCTCAGCCGATGTCAGAGAAAGTTAATAACTGTTTATCTTGTGGGAAACAAATACCTCATAAAGATTTCCACTCCTATTGTATACATTGTTTAGGCCCAGACCACGACGTAGCAGCTTGTCTAGCCTGTGCTTCTTTTAACCGGCGGACGCTGAAACATCGCTTGGACTTTGCTGAACAGATTTTCGGCCCGATTTTGCCTACATTTTGCCATCGGATCCTCCGACTTCCCAAATAACTAAAAACGCAAGAAAAGGACCGACACTCACGGTCCGCGGTTTCAGCTGAAACCACGGCCAAGCAATCACGACTGTCTCGGTTTCGGCCGAAACCGAGCAAGCGGTTCTTTCCTCAGCCGACAACTTGACTTCTACCGAGGCCTCTGCTATTCTGGTAGAAACGGCTTCTGAAATCCAGCCTTCTGTTGCGATTTCACAGGATTTATCAGGCACCATTCCACTAGATATTTCTACTCCTGCACATGGAGCTGCTAGGCCTCCTCCAGCTATGTCTATTAAGGCCTTTGCCAGGGCTAAAGCAGCCAAAACTTCTAAGCCAGTGCCTGCCAAGCCCCCTCTCACAGGCCCAGCTCCAGCTCCCATATGCTTTCTTTGGCACAGGATCTCATCACTTTAATCCGTGGATCCCAGCCTCATCCAGACAGGGCCTCTCTCCCTCCTCCAGAAAAGAGACCTAGAACAGAGCCCCCTGAGCCAGTAGCCACAGATGATTCTTCTGATGATTCAGAACATTCTGATCCTCCTGAGGCTTCTTATTCTCCTTACGAAGACTCCGATGCTGAGGAGTCCATCCTTCAGCCTCTCCTCCTGAGGAATTTTCCTTCGGGAAACCTTGCATGCTATGAGGGAACAATTCCAGTGGCAGGGCCAAGATTTCTCAGACTCAAGAAAAAGGCTTAGGACCTTTCTACACTTACCACAACATAGGCCTCTAGCTATTCCTCCAGTTCTATCTGTTGTTGATGATGCATTTAATGATGCTTGCACTTCTCCTGACACTTTACCTCCGGCTCCTGCTAAACCAGATAGGTACTACAGGGTCCCGGACACCCATCACCACTTATATAAGGCCCCTTTTGCAGATCCAGAGACTATCTCCCAGGGCCCTAAAGCTGTAGCAGCTACTTCTTCTAAAACCCCTCCCTCTGAAAGGGATTCCAGGTCCTTAGAGAGATGGGGTAAAAAAGTTTACACCTCTGCTACTTTGTCAGCTAGAGCTTTGAATTGCCAATTTCATATGATTCAATATCAAGAGTTTATGCTTGACCAGTTGACTAAAAGCTGTCCTCCGAAGAATCTTTAGATAAAAGTATGTGCAAGAAATGTTACATAACATTCAACAGGTTAGTAACCATTCTTTAAAATGTGGCTATGATGCACTGGAGGCTTCCTTTAGATCAGCCATGACGGGCACAGTTATCAGGAGGCATGCATGGTTGAAAGAACAGGCATTACCAGACCATATCAAATCTAAACTTTTAGATGCACCTATGGACAAGGCCAATTTATTCGGTGCCCCGCAGCAGGTTCTCAAAAAGATGGAAGAGAAAGCAAAATCTGTGCAAACCGTAAAAGATTTCTTACAAGTTCAACCTCCAAGGTTTAGCAGGAATTGGCCCTCCAAAAATTGGTCCTTTCCGAGTCCTCCAAGACACAAAAAGGCAGGAATAGGCACTCCAGAGGCAGAAACCAACACAGAGGTGCCTACAGGGGTCGCCAGTGGCAGGTAACAACCAACGAGGCACAGACACAGCCACCACCACTACAACTACTCAATCACAGTGACTTGGCGGTGACACTGCCTACCAGGGAACAACTAGAAGCACCCTTAGGCGGAAAGCTAACCTTATTTTCAAAAAACTGGCACTGCATTACAAGAGAAAAATGGATTTTGCAAACTATAGACCAAGGTTACAGGTTCCATTTCCATACTCTACCAGGAAAGAGAAGAATGCCAAACCTACCACCTACTCAAAGGACAGAAGCTCTAAAACAAATATCTCAATTACTAAGAATGAGAGCCGTGGAAAGGGTACCGTCTATGGAGCAAGGGAAGGGATTTTACTCCAGGCTCTTCCTGGTACCAAGAAAAGAAAACAAATGGAGGCCTATTCTAGATCTGTCCGCTCTAAACACATTTCTCATTGTTCCAAAATTCAAAATGCTGACTCTACAGCAGCTTCTTCCCATGCTGGGCAAGGAGTCTTGGCTGGTAACTCTAGATCTCAAGGAGGCATACCTGCACGTCCCCATAAGACCAATTTGCAGAAGATACCTCAGATTTCTTGCAGGATCAGAGCATTATCAATTCTCAGCATTGCCCTTTGGCTTATCTACTGTGCCCAGAGTATTCACGAAATGCCTGGCATCAGCAATCGCTCATTGCAGACTTCAGGGGATTCAAATCTATCCCTACCTGGACGACTGCCTGATACAAGCGGACAACAAAAACAAATTAACAGAAGACTTACAAAGAGTCATCTACCTGCTACAAGCCCTGGGATACACAGTCAATTCACAAAAGTCAAGGCTGATTCCATCCCAAATAATAACTTTTCTGGGTGCAGAACTGGACACATCAAAACAAATGGCATTTCTAACTGCAGAAAAGAAAGAACAACTTCCTCTCTACTTTTTGGCATTAACAAAACACAGCCAACTAACTGCAAGAAAAGTGTTACAAGCTCTAGGCTTCATGGCATCCTGCATAATTCTGGTCCCTCATGCCAGGCTTCATATGAGAAAGCTACAGTGGTACCTAAAGAATTTGTGGTCTCAGCACAAGCACAGCCTGGAAGCCAAAATTCCAATGATCCCATGCCTGAAACAAGAGTTCTTATGGTGGGCACAGGCCTGTCAATCAAACACAGGACTGCCCTTCAGCAAAAGTCATCCAAGACAAACTATCACGACAGATGCCTCAGACCTCGGTTGGGGGGCTCACATGATGGACAAGTGCATTCAAGGCCTATGGACCCAAGACCAACTGCATCTGCACATAAATCTAAAAGAAATGATGGCAGTAAAATTAGCAATCCAGGCATTCAGACCTCTTCTCCACGAAGGCCAGGTGTTGATAAGGACAGACAACACCACAGTTATGTGGTACATCAACAAACAGGGAGGCACACACTCATACCCACTGTGCCGGCTGGCACTAGACCTATGGGATGTGGCTCTGGGTTACAACCTTCAGTTACAGGCAATTTATGTTCCAGGGAAGGAAAACATTCTAGCAGACATATTAAGCAGAACGATAACAGATGCCCACGAATGGATGCTGCATCCGGACATCTTCAAAGCCATCACAAGAAAATGGGATTGCCACAAATAGACTTGTTTGCATCCCCATGCAATCACCAGTTGAAGAAATTCTGCACAAGGACTTACCACCCCTTGCTTGGAAGGTGGACTCCTATCCTTCAGTTGGAAAAGCATGACAGCATACGCATTCCCACCACTTCCTTTGATGCACAAGGTGCTTCTCGAGATCAAAGAGGAACGTCCGAGGATCATTCTGATAGCCCCAGACTGGCCAAGACAACATTGGTACCCACTTCTGAGGAGCATGTCCAGGGAACAAATATGGAAACTTCCACTGATCCCATTACTGCTGACACAGAACAACTACAACATTCTGCATCCAAGCCTAAAAACTCTGCAACTAACTGCCTGGAACATTACATGACAGAAATTAACCCTAATTTGTCCCAAAGGGTTAAGGACATAATCCTGGAGGCTCGTAGACCTTCAACAAGAAAGAATTATGCAGCAAAATGGAAAAGATATCTCATCTGGAGTGCTGCAAAGGGCAAGATGTGACACCGGTGAACATAGCCAACATCCTGGAGTACTTGGCTGAGCTCTACCACACAGGCCTGTCCTATTCCTCCATCAAGATACATGCATCAGCTATTTCAGCACAATACAGCTTGGATCCTCCTGTCTTCTCGCATCCTCTGCTCAGACAGTTTCTGAGGGAATTAAAATGTAAAACCCCCAGGAAACCTCCATTGCCAGCATGGGACTTGAACTTTGTGCTAGAAAACTGACTCTGCCTCCTTTCGAGCCAGCAGCTAGAGCAGACTTGCAATACTTATCCTGGAAGACTGCCTTCCTGCTGGCAATAACTTCAGCAAGAAGGGTCTCTGAACTACAAGCATTAATGGCAGTACAACCCTTCCTGATCTTCCATCAAGATAGAGTATCCATGAGAACAAATCCTACATTTATGCCTAAGGTGGTATCCAGAGTCTCTTTAAATCAGGCTATCCACCTTCCTACCTTCTACCCCAATCCACAGAACAGGGAGAAAAGCTCTTACATACCTTGGATGTACACAGGCAATTACTTTACTACCTGGACAGGACAAAAACAATAGAAAACTGACCAGCTTCTGGTAGCTTATGCAACAGGAAAAGAAGGAAAACCAATTTCTAAAACAGACAATCTCCAAATGGATAGGAAATTGCATTAGACTTTGTTACTCCTACCATGGAAAGAAAACTCCAGAGAACATCAGGCCTCACTCCACAAGGGCCACAGCCACTACCACAGCTTTCTTACGAGGAGTAATTCACTTATTTTTGGTGCAAGCATGTTCTCAGTGTAATTCACTTACTTTGTTGCAAGCCTGTTCTCGTAATTCACTTACTTTGGTGCAAGCCTGTCCTCGGTTTAATTCACTTAATTTGGTGTAAGCCTGTGCTCGGTGTAATTCACTTACTTTGGTGTAAGCCTGTTCTCGGTGTAATTCACTTACTTTGGTGTAAGCCTGTTCTCGTGTAATTCACTTACTTTGGTGTAAGCCTGTTCTCGGTGTAATTCACTTACTTTGGTATAAGCCTGTTCTCGGTGTATTTCACTTACTTTGGTGTAAGCCTGTTCTCGGTGTAATTCACTTACTTTGGTGTAAGCCTGTTCTCGATGTAATTGACTTACTTTGGTGTAAGCCTGTTCTCGATGTAATTGACTTACTTTGCTGCAAGCCTGTTCTCGGTGTATTTGACTTACTTTGGTGCAAGCCTGTTCTCGGTGTAATTGACTTACTTTGGTTTAAGCCTGTTCTTGGTGTAATTGACTTATTTTGGTGTAAGCCTGTTCTCGGTGTAATTGACTTACTTTAGTGTAAGCCTGATGTCCTTCAAGGATGCATCTGCAGTCATAACAAATGGGTTGTCCTGTCATCAGGCAGCCCTTCGGTCGGCCGGATTCCAAAGTCTGGGTCTGGCCTCGGCTGGTGTCGCACTCCACCCGACGTCACTGCGGCAGTTTTCGGGTACAAAGGCATCAGCCGACACCATTTTCCTTAGTCTTTCTTGCCGCGTGGCGCCCGAAGCAGAAGCTGTTCGCAAGTGCCGGTCGGTCAGATCCAGAGATTACTTCTACCGAATACTACTTCGAAGACTTCTATAAAGCTAAGTACCCCGTTGGGGACTCTTTCTTGCCTCAGCCGATGTCAGAGAAAGTTAATAACTGTTTATCTTGTGGGAAACAAATACCTCATAAAGATTTCCACTCCTATTGTATACATTGTTTAGGCCCAGACCACGACGTAGCAGCTTGTCTAGCCTGTGCTTCTTTTAACCGGCGGACGCTGAAACATCGCTTGGACTTTGCTGAACAGATTTTCGGCTCCGATTTTGCCTACATTTTGCCATCGGATCCTCCGACTTCCCAAATAACTAAAAAACGCAAAGAAAAGGACCGACACTCACGGTCCGCGGTTTCAGCTGAAACCACGGCCAAGCAATCCGCGACTGTCTCGGTTTCGGCCGAAACCGAGCAAGCGGTTCTTTCCTCAGCCGACAACTTGACTTCTACCGAGGCCTCTGCTATTCTGGTAGAAACGGCTTCTGAAATCCAGCCTTCTGTTGCGATTTCACAGGATTTATCAGGCACCATTCCACTAGATATTTCTACTCCTGCACATGGAGCTGCTAGGCCTCCTCCAGCTATGTCTATTAAGGCCTTTGCCAGGGCTAAAGCAGCCAAAACTTCTAAGCCAGTGCCTGCCAAGCCCCCCTCTCACAGGCCCAGCTCCAGCTCCCATATGCTTTCTTTGGCACAGGATCTCATCACTTTAATCCGTGGATCCCAGCCTCATCCAGACAGGGCCTCTCTCCCTCCTCCAGAAAAGAGACCTAGAACAGAGCCCCCTGAGCCAGTAGCCACAGATGATTCTTCTGATGATTCAGAACATTCTGATCCTCCTGAGGCTTCTTATTCTCCTTACGAAGACTCCGATGCTGAGGAGTCCATCCCTTCAGCCTCTCCTCCTGAGGAATTTTCCTTTGGGGAAACCTTGCATGCTATGAGGGAACAATTCCAGTGGCAGGGCCAAGATTTCTCAGACTCAAGAAAAAGGCTTAGGACCTTTCTACACTTACCACAACATAGGCCTCTAGCTATTCCTCCAGTTCTATCTGTTGTTGATGATGCATTTAATGATGCTTGCACTTCTCCTGACACTTTACCTCCGGCTCCTGCTAAACCAGATAGGTACTACAGGGTCCCGGACACCCATCACCACTTATATAAGGCCCCTTTTGCAGATCCAGAGACTATCTCCCAGGGCCCTAAAGCTGTAGCACCTAGTTGTTCTAAAAAGCCCGGCCCCTCTGAAAGGGATTCCAGGTCCTTAGAGAGATGGGGTAAAAAAGTTTACACCTCTGCTACTTTGTCAGCTAGAGCTTTGAATTGCCAATTTCATATGATTCAATATCAAGAGTTTATGCTTGACCAGTTGACTAAAAAGCTGTCCTCCGAAGAATCTTTAGATAAAAAGTATGTTCAAGAAATGTTACATAACATTCAACAGGTTAGTAACCATTCTTTAAAATGTGGCTATGATGCACTGGAGGCTTCCTTTAGATCAGCCATGACGGGCACAGTTATCAGGAGGCATGCATGGTTGAAAGAACAGGCATTACCAGACCATATCAAATCTAAACTTTTAGATGCACCTATGGACAAGGCCAATTTATTCGGTGCCCCCGCACAGCAGGTTCTCAAAAAGATGGAAGAGAAAGCAAAATCTGTGCAAACCGTAAAAGATTTCTTACAAGTTCAACCTCCAAGGTTTAGCAGGAATTGGCCCTCCAAAAATTGGTCCTTTCCGGAGTCCTCCAAGACACAAAAAGGCAGGAATAGGCACTCCAGAGGCAGAAACCAACACAGAGGTGCCTACAGGGGTCGCCAGTGGCAGGGTAACAACCAACGAGGCACAGACACAGCCACCACCACTACAACTACTCAATCACAGTGACTTGGCGGTGACACTGCCTACCAGGGAACAACTAGAAGCACCCTTAGGCGGAAAGCTAACCTTATTTTCAAAAAACTGGCACTGCATTACAAGAGAAAAATGGATTTTGCAAACTATAGACCAAGGTTACAGGTTCCATTTCCATACTCTACCAGGAAAGAGAAGAATGCCAAACCTACCACCTACTCAAAGGACAGAAGCTCTAAAACAAATATCTCAATTACTAAGAATGAGAGCCGTGGAAAGGGTACCGTCTATGGAGCAAGGGAAGGGATTTTACTCCAGGCTCTTCCTGGTACCAAGAAAAGAAAACAAATGGAGGCCTATTCTAGATCTGTCCGCTCTAAACACATTTCTCATTGTTCCAAAATTCAAAATGCTGACTCTACAGCAGCTTCTTCCCATGCTGGGCAAGGAGTCTTGGCTGGTAACTCTAGATCTCAAGGAGGCATACCTGCACGTCCCCATAAGACCAATTTGCAGAAGATACCTCAGATTTCTTGCAGGATCAGAGCATTATCAATTCTCAGCATTGCCCTTTGGCTTATCTACTGTGCCCAGAGTATTCACGAAATGCCTGGCATCAGCAATCGCTCATTGCAGACTTCAGGGGATTCAAATCTATCCCTACCTGGACGACTGCCTGATACAAGCGGACAACAAAAACAAATTAACAGAAGACTTACAAAGAGTCATCTACCTGCTACAAGCCCTGGGATACACAGTCAATTCACAAAAGTCAAGGCTGATTCCATCCCAAATAATAACTTTTCTGGGTGCAGAACTGGACACATCAAAACAAATGGCATTTCTAACTGCAGAAAAGAAAGAACAACTTCCTCTCTACTTTTGGCATTAACAAAACACAGCCAACTAACTGCAAGAAAAGTGTTACAAGCTCTAGGCTTCATGGCATCCTGCATAATTCTGGTCCCTCATGCCAGGCTTCATATGAGAAAGCTACAGTGGTACCTAAAGAATTTGTGGTCTCAGCACAAGCACAGCCTGGAAGCCAAAATTCCAATGATCCCATGCCTGAAACAAGAGTTCTTATGGTGGGCACAGGCCTGTCAATCAAACACAGGACTGCCCTTCAGCAAAAGTCATCCAAGACAAACTATCACGACAGATGCCTCAGACCTCGGTTGGGGGGCTCACATGATGGACAAGTGCATTCAAGGCCTATGGACCCAAGACCAACTGCATCTGCACATAAATCTAAAAGAAATGATGGCAGTAAAATTAGCAATCCAGGCATTCAGACCTCTTCTCCACGAAGGCCAGGTGTTGATAAGGACAGACAACACCACAGTTATGTGGTACATCAACAAACAGGGAGGCACACACTCATACCCACTGTGCCGGCTGGCACTAGACCTATGGGATGTGGCTCTGGGTTACAACCTTCAGTTACAGGCAATTTATGTTCCAGGGAAGGAAAACATTCTAGCAGACATATTAAGCAGAACGATAACAGATGCCCACGAATGGATGCTGCATCCGGACATCTTCAAAGCCATCACAAGAAAATGGGGATTGCCACAAATAGACTTGTTTGCATCCCCATGCAATCACCAGTTGAAGAAATTCTGCACAAGGACTTACCACCCCCTTGCTTGGAAGGTGGACTCCCTATCCTTCAGTTGGAAAAGCATGACAGCATACGCATTCCCACCACTTCCTTTGATGCACAAGGTGCTTCTCGAGATCAAAGAGGAACGTCCGAGGATCATTCTGATAGCCCCAGACTGGCCAAGACAACATTGGTACCCACTTCTGAGGAGCATGTCCAGGGAACAAATATGGAAACTTCCACTGATCCCATTACTGCTGACACAGAACAACTACAACATTCTGCATCCAAGCCTAAAAACTCTGCAACTAACTGCCTGGAACATTACATGACAGAAATTAACCCTAATTTGTCCCAAAGGGTTAAGGACATAATCCTGGAGGCTCGTAGACCTTCAACAAGAAAGAATTATGCAGCAAAATGGAAAAGATATCTCATCTGGAGTGCTGCAAAAGGGCAAGATGTGACACGGGTGAACATAGCCAACATCCTGGAGTACTTGGCTGAGCTCTACCACACAGGCCTGTCCTATTCCTCCATCAAGATACATGCATCAGCTATTTCAGCACAATACAGCTTGGATCCTCCTGTCTTCTCGCATCCTCTGCTCAGACAGTTTCTGAGGGGAATTAAAAATGTAAAACCCCCCAGGAAACCTCCATTGCCAGCATGGGACTTGAACTTTGTGCTAGAAAAACTGACTCTGCCTCCTTTCGAGCCAGCAGCTAGAGCAGACTTGCAATACTTATCCTGGAAGACTGCCTTCCTGCTGGCAATAACTTCAGCAAGAAGGGTCTCTGAACTACAAGCATTAATGGCAGTACAACCCTTCCTGATCTTCCATCAAGATAGAGTATCCATGAGAACAAATCCTACATTTATGCCTAAGGTGGTATCCAGAGTCTCTTTAAATCAGGCTATCCACCTTCCTACCTTCTACCCCAATCCACAGAACAGGGGAGAAAAGCTCTTACATACCTTGGATGTACACAGGCAATTACGCTACTACCTGGACAGGACAAAAAACAATAGAAAAACTGACCAGCTTCTGGTAGCTTATGCAACAGGAAAAGAAGGAAAACCAATTTCTAAACAGACAATCTCCAAATGGATAGGAAATTGCATTAGACTTTGTTACTCCTACCATGGAAAGAAAACTCCAGAGAACATCAGGCCTCACTCCACAAGGGCCACAGCCACTACCACAGCTTTCTTACGAGGAGTGGCTACCAAGGACATTATAGAGGCTGCTACTTGGACCTCCATGCATACATTTGCCAAGCATTATAACTTACCCCTATATTCTAGATCCCGTGCTGGCTTTGCCACTGCTGTTTTGCAAGGGATCCTGACTACACCATAATCTATTCTCTTTTCCTCCTCCCCTAGTTTAGCTATGGTATTCTACCCATTTGTTATGACTGCAGATGCATCCTTGAAGGACATAGTACAGTTTTGTACCTACCATAAATGTAGATGTCCGAGGAATGCATCTGCAGTCGGATTACCCACCCTCCTTCCCCTCTGAGGTACTCCTAGGGTACTTACCAATCTTCAGCTAGCTTGGGGGGGATCTATTATGGTGTATTTGTTTGTATATATGTACATACATGTTTATTTTGTGTGTTTGCTCTCTACTGTTTGGAAACTTTGGCATTTATCCAAATTTAGCCTACCAAGAGGGCACCTGGCATCTGGGGCAAGAAACACTGAGGAAAATGGCGTTGGCTGATGCCTTTGTACCCGAAAACTGCCGCAGTGACGTCGGGTGAAGTGCGACACCAGCCGAGGCCAGACCCAGACTTTGGAATCCGGCCGACCGAAGGGCTGCCTGATGACAGGACAACCCATTTGTTATGACTGCAGATGCATTCCTCTCGGACATCTACATTTATGGTAGGTACAAAACTGTACTTTCTCTGTGCAATTGACTTACTTTTGTGTAAACCTGTTCTCGGTGTAATTGATGACTTACTTTGGTGTAAGCCTGTTCTCGGTGTAATTGACTTACTTTGGTGTAAGCCTGTTCTCCATGTAATTGACTTACTTTACTGTAAGCCTATTCTCGGTGTAATTTGCTTACTTTGGTGTAAGCCTGTTCTCGGTGTAATTGATTACTTTGCTGCAAGCCTGTTCTCGGTGTATTTGACTTACTTTGGTGCAAGCCTGTTCTCGGTGTAATTGATGACTTACTTTGGTGTAAGCCTGTTCTTGGTGTAATTGACTTATTTTGGTGTAAGCCTGTTCTCGGTGTAATTGACTTACTTTAGTGTAAGCCTGTTCTCGGTGTAATTGACTTACTTTTGTGTAAACCTGTTCTCGGTGTAATTGATGACTTACTTTGGTGTAAGCCTGTTCTCGGTGTAATTGACTTACTTTGGTGTAAGCCTGTTCTCCATGTAATTGACTTACTTTGGTGTAAGCCTATTCTCGGTGTAATTTGCTTACTTTGGTACACTACACATCTTTGTGATTGTAATGATTTCCTTCAAAGTGCAACAATGAATCTTGCACACTATATTCCATATCAGCTTTTGTATAGATTATAAAACTGATAATAATTGTGTTTTACAGTAAAAAGTGATTTTAAACAATTTATGAACACATAGTCAAGTGAGTTATACTGAAATGTTTAAAGCTGTGACAGAGCATTTTTTTCTGTCAAACTTGATTTTGATATAATATACAAATCAATATAGCACGTGGTATCACAAGTCTTTTTCATTTTCAAATTAATCTGATTGATTTAGTAGGAACTGACTAGAAAAACAACTATTTCTGTTTCAAGTCAAGCTGATGACTTACTATACTGCATGCTTGCTACTTTACTTACAGACTGAATGCTTGGTATGGTACCTAGAAATGCCCCCTTTAAGTGATCTGACTCAAATCAATATTTTTCACTTATGCTGTGAGATGTGTGTAAGACAGGAATGGATGATATGAAAATGGAATCCCTATGGTAATACGTTTCTTAATATGTTTCACCCCATTGTTGCATGATTACTAAAATGTGTTATGTTCTAGAATCAAAATAATATTCAAAGTATTTTTTTAGCTTGCACTTCAGCTCTGTAGGCATTTTCAGAGATGCTGCTGTGAAATGCGGATGTGCTTTGTAAATCCTTTGTACCTCGTATTTTGTTGGATTGTAGTATTTATTCATTAATATTTAAATGCTATCCTTGCAGCATGACTGCTTGATGTGACTTCAGTGAAACTAGTGCTGCTGTATTTTGGAGTGATCAAAAGTCTGCTTTGTTTTGTTTTTTTATTCTTCTGTTTATCTGGGCTCATCCATCTTCCCCTTCATAATAACCCCCCCAAATTTAAAGCTAATTAAATTAACAGGCTTACAGAAACGAGTGTTGATATACATATGACAGAATGTTTGCCCATTACACCTTCCAGGAGTGTTGAAGATCCATTAAACCAGTATCTCTCTTTTTTTAATCAATACCACGTATTGTTTATTTACAACACAACATGAAATGCTTTTTGAAGAAGAAGATAGAGACACCATTTGTGTGAGTTACATCTCAAAATAAACTTTAACACAGATAAAAAAGTGAATTCTGAAACCTACATGTACACCTTTTGACTTGCCTGACAATATTTATTATTTATTTATTTTATTTTACATTTGTTGACCAGGACTGTCCGGCTGCACTATTGTCCTCTTTCAGCAGAGGCCCGAGGAGAAAAGCTAAAGATATACAATGCAATAAAATAGCAAATATTACATCAGACTACTTCAGAATAAGGACAACACTGTGAAATACTGCAAGCTCAGACTTATTAAACATACTCCCACATCTGCACTTTAATTTCTGCAGTTTCAATGATCCTGAAATTTCAAAATGTCAGCATGAAGGAAAATTGAAATTTCCTACAAACCTTAAACTTAGTGTGATTTAACCATATTTGAAACAGCTGTTCTGTAAAATTCTTCCTTTATATATTTATTGGGTCTCTGTTGAAATAATGTAACTCTTTTCTCAGGAAGCAAAACACTGAATACTGGGGTATCAAGCAACCTTCATTTGGAAGTCGCCCCCTTTTTTTTGGTATTCTGAACAATTTGTGGCATACTGGTGGCAGAAACCAAATAAACATATGAAAACAAACTAAAAAGTTCAAAAAGAAAAAAAAAACACCTTGCAGAACATAATCAAAATGACATACAATTTATTGAAGTAATTAAGCACTTTCGTTCCACTAAAATCAGGGACTTCCTCAGAATACTTACATTCTTTCTCAAACAGCATTTAAAATCTTCTAAAGGGTGATGTGGTATATTTAATCTAATAAAAGCAATCTGCAAATTTTAAAAGTATTTGAAGTGCCAGCCCTACCATTCAATTGATAGAACTCTGTTAGACAAATAAAAATCATAAAATTCCTAAAAAACATTTTGACAATATATAACTATAGAAAATCAACAGTCATATTTTATAACTCTTTAGCTTAAGGACACATGACATTGAAACCATGTCATTCAACTCTGGGGAAATTCCACACATTAAGATAAAGCTGCTACTACAATTCTCTTTCCTCCAGAACAGGTCCCCAAGGGCCACTTCCAGTCTTCTTATTCACCTTCTCCAAAACAAAGTTATATTCTTGCAAAGGGCATTTGTATTGTTTTGCTTACTTATGTCATAAAGGTGTTCATACACATGCTGTCTGATCTTCCTTTCAGTTTTGCCAACACAGAAACCTGGACATTTTTGGCATTTTGCCTAAATTTATCACCCCTTTGGTACTGCAGTTACATAAATCCCCTAACCTTAATGGATATTTGTTCGATCATAAAACTGTCAGCTGCCAACATACGATTACACTGGTTACAATTCCCAAAATTATAAATTCCATGTTTCTTGTAAACCTCTGAATTATTATTGTTATGAAAAAAAAAACTTTAAAACTCTCCCTAATTTGTAAACAATACAGGCTTTTGACACAAACGTATTAAACAAATCAGTGTTGTTCCTAAATAGCATCCAGTTCTTATGTATTAATATTTGTGATGACCGTGCCCTGGCCCAGCAATCAAGGAGACTCAATCCTCACCACTAACACTAGGGAGGTCATCTCATAGAAGAGGAAAGGATAACTAATACCCGCAGTAAAGTACAATTTCCCTTAAGTGCACACAGAGATCACAGTCAGTCTGGGGCTGGTTGCTCCCTTGCTCACCAGGACCCAATAAGACTCCCCACTGACACAGCTATAGGGTCCAGGTCCCAGCCTAACTGGGCAAGCTAAAACCTCCAGCACCCTCTCTGTCCAACCAGTGCTTCATGCCCCTGCCAAGTAGATGACACAGCACACACACACTTTGACATAAGTATTTATACAACTTCACAGACACTCCTGGGAAAGGCTGACACAGATTCTCCAACTGTGCCCCTTTACCCAGACTATACGGTAGTAATTACTGCCACCACCCAGTTAATAATATCAGCTACTAAAAGTCCTTAAAAGGGTGTCCAATTATTACTGTACAATATTAATATCCAATGGTAATGTGACTTAACAGTCAAGGCTTACTTTAGAGTGGCCTACTACAATAATCTCTATAAATATGGAATGTACTCTAGAGCTTATCTCTACACAATTCCTTCCCTCTCAGGACATCTGCAGGATGGTAGTTCCATACCCCTGTTGTCTCAAGACAACCCACTGTTGGCATTTTTGTCTTTACCACTTACTGGCTCCCTCACCTTTGGTTCCCCACCTTGCCTCCATGGACACCTGTATGCCACATGGCCCTACTGGTTGCATTCAAAACATTTAACCCTAGCTCCTGGACGTGTACCTGGACTAGTGGCTTCCCCTGCTACTGGCATATTCTGTTGGGGCAGTCTGTGCTGCCCACCATGGGTTCCTTTAGTCCCATGAGCAGTACTGGGGGTCCCCTTCCTATGCAGGGCTGCCCTGCTTGCTAGGTATAGGTCTCCCTTCTTCCCCAACTCTGCTGGAGTAGCACACTGTCTATCAGCTAACCAGATCCTCATGTCCTCAGGCAAAATGCTAAGAGCTTGTTCCCTTACCAAAAGGTCTGCCAGCCCTTCCAAAGTGGTGACCTGACATCCACTCACCCATCTATGAAAATAAGTGCTCAGTTCAGCAACATATTCACATACATTTTCATCTGCCTTGCATCTATGCTCACAAAACTTTTTCCTATACATTTCAGGTGTTAGCTTAAAACATTCCAACAAGTGTCTTTTTACAGCAATATAATCAAGTCAGTGTCATGCATTTTTGCTAAAGAACTTACAGCTTTACCATGGAGTAAAGGGGTCAGGAACCATACCCAGAGCCCTTGGTCAACTTCATACTGTTTACATACTCGCTCAAACATATGAATGAAGCTATCAAAAGTATCCCCCTCTTTAAACTGTGGAAGAAATTGACTGACCTTCTGTGCTTCTGGGATCCAGTTACCCCCTTCCCCATTACCTCCATGACTCTGGTGAAGAGTCAGCATTTCCCTCTCATGCCTCCTCTGCTGTTCATTTTCCTCAGCTTGTAGACTCCTCATTTTCTTGGCTGCTTCTAGTTCCTTATGCCTGGCCTCAGACTCAAGTCTCTTAAGCTCCAGCTGGATTTTTAAGTCCACTACAGAAAGGTTGAGCTGTCCATTCTCTGAGGATATTGTATCTTCACTGTCAGTCTGATTGTCCTCCAGGCTGCTGTTTTCTGATGCAGCTGTAATCAAGGCTACAATCAGGTCTACTTTAGTCAGGTTTCCATGCACCAGTACCCTAGCCTGGCACACCTCTGCCAGCTGGCTCCTTGTCAGCTTTCCATACTCTTCTGCTGACATGCTGCCTGCTCACCCTAACACTAAGCTAACAAAAAAAAAAATAAAACAATTGTGATCTGAACTCTGAGTATACACTGCATGGCTGTTTTAGAGTACAAAACACTTTCAGAGATCACTGTACATAAGCTACAGGAATTCACTCTACCCACACCACTACAAGCCAATTAGTGTGTGAAGTAGATCCCACCACTGCCAAACACTTGTGATGACCGTGCTCTGGCCCAGCAATCAAGGAGCCTCAATCCTCACTACTAACACCAGGGAGGTTGTCTCATAGAAGAGGAAAGGATAACTAATACCCACAGTAAAGTACAATTTCCCTTAAGTGCACACAGAGATCACAGTCAGTCTGGGGCTGGTTGCTCTCTTGCTCACCAGGTCCCCAATAAGACTCCCACTGGCACAGCTATAGGGTCTGGGTCTCAGCCTAACTGGGCAAGCTAAAACCTCCAGTCCCCTCTCTGTCCAACCAGTGCTTCATGTCCCTGCCAAGTAGATGACACAACACACTAACACACACTTTGAGATAAGTAATTACACAACTGCACAGACACTCCTGAGAAAGGATGACACAGATTCTCCAATTGTGCTCCTTTACCAAGACTCTATGGTAGTAATTACTGCCTCCACCCAGTTAATAATATCAGCTACTAAAAGGCCCTTAAAAGGGTGTCCAATTATTATTGTACAATATTAATATCCAATGGTAATGTGAGTAAAAATCAAGGCTTACTTTAGAGTGGCCTATTACAATAACCTCTATAAATATGCAATGCACTCTAGAGCTTATCTCTACACAAATCAGCCAAAGGTAGAAGGTTTTAAAAATATTTAATAATAAATAATTAAAACACAAGACAAAACTACTACACCACAGAGATATCTAAGAGTTCAGAGATCGCACAGAAACTTAAAATAATACAGTAGGACAGGTCTGATTTCTAAAGAAAAATACCTAATTAATCTTTACTAGCTTTAACTATTCCTACAAGAAATCACAATGCTAAACTTACATGTGAGCACAAGGCAGAGTGATGGTAAGTTGGATGTCCAAAGTGAAAATGCTTTCCAGTCTCTTGTCAGAAATAGTATTTAAACATTACTATCAAACATTTCTCTCAGGCCCTCCCCAAATTACATCATTAATGACACTTAGGTTTTCCCAGTATTCATATTGCATCATCTTAACACCTGGTCTGAGTTCTCAGGCCACAAACTTCATTATTTAGCCATCTAACACCTCCTCAGAAATGTACAACAATACAAGGCATTTCACATATACATTCTAGAAAAAACCAGAGCAATAAAACACATTCCACATCTAAATTCTGGTCATAAACTTTAGCCTTAAAACAATGGCATGAAATCTTCATCCAGCCGCACTGGAACAGACTTGTAAAACATTAAAGAGATTTGTAAGATCTTTTCAACTTAAAAAGACACATTTGAAATTCTTGGCTTGGTTTTCCTTACAGCAGATAGCAATGTTGCAACAATCTTGAAGTTCACATTTTACAGTGTTTTCTTACATTTAAAAACACAAGCCTGTATTTTACATTTATTTATACAGTTGACAGAATTGTGTGTCAAATTCTATTTGACTAGACTGGCAGCCTTCGCCCATCTCTCCCTAACCGTCACATCTCTTCCGCCTTGGGGAACTCAAGCAAGTTTTTCAAGTGAACCTTGAGAAAAATAGTCACAATATTATTATTATTTATTTATTTTTATTTATTTATTTATTGGCATTTGTTTCCCAAGAAAGTTTAACTGGCCCACAAAATACACATTTTCAGCTGAGGTCCATAGAGAAAAGCCACACAATCACAATCTTTCAAAAATCACTTACAGATATTTTAAATCACAAAGTATCACATTAAATTACAAAATATAGGATTGAAAAAATGATGTAATGAAAACAATACAGAACATGTTTCATAGTAGATGGCAAGGAAAAAATAACAAGCTGGAGAAAATATATAAAAGGATGTATGTTAGATAGATTAGTACGCGAAAATGAGACTTCAGAAAATTCTAATTTGATATCTAAATGAAATACTGGAGATTCCAAGAACACTGAAGGGAAATTCAGTGATGTCTTAGTATGAGAGACACATTATTATGCCGTAGGAAGAAAGATGGAGACAAAATGAGAGAGTAAGAAGAGGGCAGGTAGTGTGACTTCAGGTAGCTTAGGTGAGTAGGGAGGAAAGGTCTGCAGACATGAAGTAGGTAAGATAGTGGAAAAAAAAACAAAAGAAAGGAGGTGGAGGAGGAGGCTGGAGAGGGTTATGAGCTGTGACTTAGGTTTAAGGGAGTTTCTGGAGTAAAGTGCATGAGTTCAGCAGGATTGGCAGAGGAGCAAATTATCAACAATGTTGGTGATCATAGGGTTGAACATACAAAAGGAAGTCACAAATGCTCTAGAAAAGCTGAATGGATTGGACACATTATGATCCATCTCAACTCCTAAATTATCACCATTGTGTGTGTTTTTTTTTTTTTTTTTTTTTGCAGTCAGTCAAACGATTGACTACAACGTCTCAGTCAATATCTTCCTTTCCTAATAGGGCACATAAAAACATGCCTTCCTTTTAAAAATCACTTCATCCATAACAGATTTAACAAAATTAAATAGGTATCCCCTCCCAAAAAGCATATCCCATAATTTGTGACATTGACAAAAGTCTCATAACATGAGACCATTCTGGTTCACCTATTTGGCCTTTCACCATGGCTTTCTTTTGATGTCTCAAATAAGAAATGAGAAATTAATTTTCCTAAGTTCCTTCCTGTGTATTTTAGAAAGGAGCATCTGCTTCTTCTAATCTTCTTAATTTCAACATTTACGTGATAAGTAGTATCTTTCCATGACTTCATTCACTCGATTAACTCAACTACATTTTCTCATTTCCCTTGGACTGTTGGAAAATATACTACTGTTTACTTAAATGTTGAAATTAAGAAGGATTAACCCAGAAGATACATATATGAATCCACAAAGGAACTATTAAAACAAACGTTGCTTCCTATGGTACTATCATTATGCCAGCTAATAAAGGGACACAAGCTGCTATCATTGCAATTCCTGTTTTTTTCATAAAAATATTGCCTTTCAAAATGTATGGAATTGTTTCTTAATACAATGTCCATCAAGTCAGTCATGTTATTAGCTTCAATACTTGTTAAGTTTATTTTATTAATAAGAAAATTATAAAACCACTCAAATCGCAAGGCATTGAGAACTACTGTAGACAAGTCTTTGACATACAGTGTGGCCAAAATAATATTATTGCTATAGACCACTTCTTTACATTTGGAGAAAAAAATCCCAAGAATCTTTACATAAATAGCTAGACTCTTTAACCCCTTCCTTCAACTTAAAAATCCAAGAATGTGGCTGTCAGGTAGGTTTTGGACTTAGCATCAACAATGGCTCTTAGTGGAGGGTTCAGCTAATTTTTATGAATTTCTGGAATACAGAATATTGAAGATATGAAGGGCTTGTCTGTAGTCAAACATTTATAAACTTCGGCATTAATTTGTCCCAGCATTAATGAATTGAGAAGAAAAAGATCAATTTTGTAATAAGCTCTATGAGCTTCATTTAAAGAAACATCACTATAGGCTTCATCAAATAAAATAATAACCATTTTATGAATTTAATCAGTTTCTTTCATAACTACAGTATTGCCCCAGTCCAGTTTCATGACCTTCAGATCAGTGATACAACATATTTCATTTAATAAATGCCATTATTCTAGAGTAATGTTAAACCATGACCTTGGATACATCTCTGCTGTCTGTCTTTTTATGTCCCATTTCCTTCCCCAAGCCTCTGACAGCTGATCTGTCCTAACCTGAGAGAGTGTACTAAAAATGAGACATGTATCCCATCTCCCCTTCCCCAGCCATGATGCTTGGCTGGGTCCCTGCCTTAGGAGATGTATCCAAAGACAAGTTATAAGCAGCTATGGAGGCAGTCTTAGCAGCTAGTAGAGAACTGGGAGAAATATAAGATGAACAGAAAAAAATAAACTTTGAAGTTTTGAAAGAAACAGGACATTGATGACTGTGTCAAAAGACATACAGAATAAAAAAAAAAATATATATATATATATATATATATATATATATATATATATATATAAAATTATATATATATATGTTTGACACAGGCATGTTTGCTGATGCTGGACTGAAAACAGTTATTCAGCCATAACCGACATCAAGTCTATGAATTTGATGGATCCTTGCATTAACCATTTCTTTGAAAAGAGTGTAGAATACATAACTCATCATCTTAACTGACCCCATCAAAATGGTATAGCAACTCAAATGACAGCAGAATAAAGTGTTTGGGAGGTTTTACCCCTTATCAAACAACCTAGGCCCGAAGCCTGTCACACTTCATACGGAAACTGCTCTAATGGCCATAATGATGACAGGGAAAGAGGCTTAGTCTTAAGAAGGTAACTAACTGTGGCCAGATGCATCTCCTGTTTTTGTTCAGTTCATAAAGCTTGTTTGTGCATCACAGTTTTAAAAATGATGATGCAAAGGATTACCACCTCTAGGCTGAACTGGTGCTGCATCCTCATTAAGTTTTATGACTACTGTTTCAGGAGATAGATTACATTACATTTGCTTGATGGAAAGAAACGATAAGCTTATTCAGCCTTCCCGCTAAGCATATTTAACATTCTACCTCTGCCATATAACTACATCCACCTTACACTTTCTTCCCCTGTTTCATGCTCTTTTGAATGTCTCTCTGGATTTCCTTTTCACCCCCATTCTGGAGGTCCATTCCATAGATCTACTATCCTCTCTGAGAATAAATACTTTTGGAGTTCCAAAGGCTAGTTAGTCCCCATAATCGGCTGCACATGCCCCCTCATTCCACCTCAAAGTCTTTACTGGTCATTATGATCCTTTTGCATCTGTGTCTGATGTGACCTTGTGCAGTAATATGATATATTTCCTTTATACTGAAACCATCCACAAAAGTCTGTATTTTGATGACTGAAGGGTACAAAAGGCTGAATCACAAATGAGTGATCTTTAAAGATTAAAATTCAAAATAAAGAAAAAAAATTGAACAACTATCAGTTTTGATTTTTCTTGCTCCCCCATACATACTATTCCAATACTACACAATAGTGGGAAAAGGGCAAATACCCACTACCTGCTGTACTGCGACATCCCACAAAATAATGCTGGCATTCTGCAATCATATGACTATTCAATTGCTTCTTCCAGTATTAAGAAGTTCATTATGAACGTTCAACCATTTAAAGTGTTCCTGCAAAACAGTGCCAGCATTGAATATTTAGGACTTATCTGCAGGCTTACCTTGTTACAAGATGAAAACTTCAACGATTGTTTGATGCATACTGTATGAGATTTTGCAAAGCTAGAGGAATCCATCACAAATATCAATTGCTAGAATACAGAGGGCTGCTACATGTAAGCACTGAAGAAGGATGTTCCTTTTCTGCTACAGAAATATATTTCACTGTTGCAATACTATCTTCTTTTTGGTGCCTCCTTCTTTTATACTGAAAAAACAGCGAAAGTGCTACGGACATCTCAGACATGTTTTGCTTATTGCTAAGGGCTGAGATGTGCTTTGACTGGATATTGTTGTTTGGCCAAGCAGCTAATAGATGGAGGTCTACAAGACTTATCAGTACCTCCAACAAGGTGCCAAGGGACACTGTAACAAACGAGAAATGACTATAGACAATGGCCAGTATATGATGGAAGTGCAAACCTTTAAAGCTTTTGACCTTTACATAGCTGGTAAGAATGTAACTATATGTAAAACATGGACTGAGAGTACAGATGGTGATAGAGACATCGGTGTAATTCTCTTTGGGCACCTCTACCTGCTGCATGCAAGTTTATTGCCTGAGAACATCAATGCCTTAGAAGGCCTTCTATTGTTGCTTACTATATATGAAAATTCACCCAGGGGATAACTCCAGTGGCTGTACTCGACAGAGGCACTGGGAACTAAGGTCGGATGGCACTATGCCAGGGTGATCCTATGGGCTAGGTTTGTAAAGGCTCCAGGGCCATTAGCCTAGTACACACCTATGAACCTATGTGTCAATGCCAATCTATGTCTCACTCTCCAATGCATTTGGGTATTGGACTGAGTGAATTACAAAAGGCACATTACAGGACAGACGTCATCTGGGTGTCAGGGTCAGGGAAGATTCTGTAAACTGCAATTATTGAGGATTTGTGTGGGGCAGTGATGTTCGTGATGTCTGTCAGGACAGGATTTTGTGTGGTTGTCACATGACTGCTGTACTCATCTCGTCCCTCCCTCATCCTAGAATTTGCTGATAAAAAGGCAAATTGTCCATTGACTTCAGGGGATTATTACTGGATTCCATATCCAAGTATATAAGGAGTATGGAGATCAAAGAAAGGCATTGATTGGTTATTAATGATATAGACACCATGGTACCCAAACAGAGCAAAAAAAAAAAAAAAAAAAAAGAGAGAGAGTCATATTGTGCAGCACATTTGCATGTGTGCTGAGCACCAGCTGTCTGATTTTGTATGAGGAAGTTATTTATGAGAATTATTATCACATTGATAGACAAAGAAGTAAAATATAAGGCAGAAAGAGATGTGCACTTGTGCACAAACACACACACACACACACACACACACACACACACACACATACATAAATATAAATAAACAGATTGGAAAATAGATATAGAGCTGATGCTTTCCAGTTTACTACAAAAGTTAAATGTGAGGTTGTTAACCTTTTTTTAATGATCACAGCTATTTTCTTACAGCCTTATCTACTTTTTAGAAAAGTCTGTGCGGTTTGACATTCACAGATAAACACTACAGGTGTATATAAAAAATTATTGTAGGTGGGCCTTTTGCAGGAGATGTAGGATATGTTTGAATTAACTTATTTCAGAGTCTACAAACACTCTGAATGATTTAAACTCCAGATAATCCTTTTTTAATGTACCTGGAGCTGTTCATATGACCTTCATAAAATTTAGCATATATTGTCCAAGGGAACAAATATTTTGGATTGTCATGTTTCATTCTTTTTGTTGTAAGGTGACAATAAAAATTATAGGCTTATTAAACTGTCAGACCTGAGAGTAATGTATTACGTTGATTTATCATTTAAAATATTTCAGAGAAGCAACACATTTTTCAAGACACTAGAGACAAATACATGCTAACTTAATGCACTGTTTTATTAAAAATAGCTATGTAGGTAATGCCCGCTTGAGTCATTTCAGTATTATACAAAGAATATATGCATGCTATTTTATTGCTATTTATGAAGCCTTTAAAATGCCACTATTTCATCTCTTCAATAAAAATGGGAAAACATCACGATATAAAATGTATATTCTGAGTCTCTCTCTCTCTCACACAAATTGTAGCTGATTCCTAGAGTGGCCCCACAGATGACTACGGCAGAGTAGAGTGGCCCCACAGATGACCATGGCAGAGTAGAGTGGCTCCACAGATGACCACAGCAGAGTAGAGTGGCCCCACAGATGACTACGGCAGAGTAGAGTGGCTCCACAGATGACCATGGCAGAGTAGAGTGGCTCCACAGATGACCACAGCAGAGTAGAGTGGCCCCACAGATGACCACAGCAGAGTAGAGTGGCTCCACAGATGACCATGGCAGAGTAGAGTGGCTCCACAGATGACCATGGCAGAGTAGTCAAACATAAAAGTCTTAACTGCATCTTGAATTGTAAATACAGTAGAACTACCAGAAATAGCACAGTGTCCTAAAATTTTGGTTTTTGGTGACTTTGGTTTAATGTTGTGAAGTGTTGGTGAGGCAAATACAACACAGATTTGTTGATCTCAACTTTATTATAACAATCTAGTCATTAGAACAACTGAGAACAGCAACATGGCCATCATCTAAAAAGATGTTTATGGTTGATTTGTTTCAAAAGCCACAAAATGCACAATTGTATGAGTGTAATGCAGATTTTAGCAGATGGTACTATTTTTTGCAGAAATAATTTTGGTTACCTACTTCTCTTACAGTTGCTGGATGGCATGGCAGCCCAGTCTTGGAGCATTCTATGGCCCGCTCGCATTCATCGTTTTAGTCATTTGTATTTACTTCCTTGGAACATTCGTGCAGCTTAAGCGACATCCTGAACGAAAATATGAACTAAAAGAAAGGACAGAAGAACATCAAAGGTTGTCAGGCACAGAGGTAGGACACAGCCACATAACAGACTCGGGGTCTGTTTCCCAAGCATGTTCGGTCATAACTGCTTCAATGCTAGCAAATGAACATTCCTTCAAGGCGCAGCTGCGGGCTGCAGCATTCACATTGTTTCTCTTCCTTGCGACTTGGACCTTCGGCGCACTTTCGGTATCACAAGGACATTTTTTGGATATGATCTTCAGCTGCTTGTACGGAGCATTTTGCGTGACTTTAGGACTGTTTATTCTCATCCACCACTGTGCAAAACGAGATGATGTGTGGCACTGTTGGTGGTCCTGTTGCCCTTCTAAAAAGAAAACCTGCTCCATGCAAGGTGCCACACAGCCAAAGGTAAATGCTAATGGTGATGTACAGACTCATGTACAGTGCCTAGAGGATGATTCTTGCCCTAGTAACACATCTATCTTTAATCAGCCTAGCACAGCACATTGCAAAATGACTAACCTACAAGTTACCCAAAATCATGTCAACTGCCTTTCACCAGTTACTCCATGCTGTGCAAAAATGCACTGTGATCAACTTATTGAAGATGAGCCCCATATGCACATACATACTGAAGGGCCCTTTAGACCCAACGTGCATGTTCACAGATGTCTGAAAAGCAGAACTAAACCAAGACCTTTCTGTCGACATAGGTCATCAGCAGAACGCGAATATGCTTACCACATTCCTTCTAGTGTAGATGGGAGCAACACCAGTTCCCATACAGACAGTCCACTCAGTGCCCATGACTGCCACCTGGGGCACAGGAGAGCTTGTTGTGGGTGTGCAAAAAGTGATCCATTTTCTACTGGTAGTCAACCAGAGAATAGTGAAGCAAATACTGCATGTACTAGCATGGGAGAGAGAGACCCTTTACAGCCCACTGCTCATTTTGAGATGCATCCACGGAGACAGTCATGTCCGTTTAATACAACAAATCCTAATGGAATACCTAAAGGGGCCTTGCATGAAGCCATTGTATACAGTTCTGATAATACATGTAATATAAAAACCGGACCTTGGAAGAATGAAACTACTGTATAGGATACAGAGTTTTAACACATTATGGAAAGTACCATTATAAAAAGCTTTTTAAAAACTGTAAAAATGTTCATGTTATTTGTGTGTACAACACATCTGCCAAATATAAAGTGTGAGTTCATCATCCTTATTGCATTTCAGTTAGAAACCATTTAAAAGACTGAAAGTGTAAAGTGTTGGGCTAATACATTGTATTAAAATAGAAGTTATTTTTATAAAAAATGTATTGCAAGTGTTGAAAGGAAATATTTCTACTGTCAAACTAGAAAAAAATCTATTTAAGAGGCAGTATCCCTTTCTTATAAATGGGCAAAGCATTTATAAATTTGTTCTTTTTTGGTTTACTTGCCCACTTTGTTATATTGTATTTTGGGCACTGATTATGTGAATCTATTTATATGTATACTAAGCATTTTCTGCATCTATGATTATTTTTCTGATCACAAAATATAAATAATAAACTGTGAATTTTAATAACACTATTGAGTATTACAATTTTTATAGATTCTTCATTTAGACTTTTTTAAACAGTTTAAAGAGATACTGCCTCTAAATGTCTACTGTGGCATATGACATGTAAAATCACACCCAAAAAGTAGTCTGTTTGTCTTCTACTTGTTAAAAAAAGAGTACTGATTAATGTCACTGTTACATCAATGGTGCTGTATCGGTAGTATCTTGCATGACATACGTCAGGTTACACCATTTGTTGCTTTCTTGTGCTACATGTTACAACAAACATACAATTTCCTCTTGATATTAGTGTCAGAGCATTAGGAAGCTAAATGTATCCTGGATCCACTATGTAGGTGGGCACAGACGTCTTTGTACAAGGCTTATAAGCAAAGGAAATATCTCTTGTGCGACACTGTGCAGTGTTAAAAAATGGACTTCACTTTTTCACTTTTTTTTTGGTTGTTTTCTTTTCACATTTCTTATAATAACCTGCAAACGCTGTTCTAAATTTCACAGACATGCGTTTTTTCATTAACACTTTGAAGACTACTAAATATTGTTAAGCATTGAACAATTATGGTTTTACTGCATTTTAAGAAGAAATGTTGCACAACAGAAAAGAGTCATTAATTGCCACTGATTAAAACTGCGCAGAAAGACTAGGTGCACTTTTGTGCTGGATAATCCGTAGCTGTATCCTTTTGCTATGCTTAAGCAGTATAAACATGACAGTAAGATGCAGGAATTTACAGAAAGGGAGGGGCTACATGGACAAGCACATGACTCATCTGCTATATGTGATTCACAAAAATGATAAAATAAGTTGATAAAAATATATTTAAAAATTAAAAACTTAGAATAATGTAGAGTTTTCTTAAAGGTCTGTTGAGTATATAGTAGTTTTCAAATTAGTTAAGAAAATCTACACCAATATTCAAAGAAAAGGAACACACTGCAGCATGTTTCCTAATAGGAAGGTTTCTTTAGTCAGTTTTGAGCGCTACAAAGGAACAGATTAAAACACTTCCAATGACATTCAAAAAGAACAAGTCTGTGGATATCTTTGGGTGGCATGATGCCAGGGAATCTTCTTGAGCTAGGCTTATAATGGCTCCAGGGGCGTTAGCCTAGTACACACTTATGAACCTATACCCAATACTGAAAAAGCCTGAGTCTCTTACTATCACTTTGATACCATCACTGCTTGTTAAATGATTCCGCTCTAATTAAAGATGCACTTGATTAAAACAGAGTATACCCACTGATTATCAGCCATCCACTCATCTACTCTATAGAGTCTACGTAACATTTAACAACATGCTGTATTCAATAACTTTCATGGAAGTTTTTAATTAGTTTTTAATACAATACAACAATATGATGAATGTAATTACTGAATTACTGTTAATTTTTTTACATCCGTTGCATCCCTTGAAGATCATATTTGTGGCATATTTTTGATACTTTCAAAAAACAAAAAAACACATACTTTGTTCTGCACATTTTGTAAAATTGCTTACAAAAAACAAAAATACATACTTTTTCCAGCAATTTGTAAAAGTGCTTAAACAAGAGAGGAAAGTGCCATTCTTGGTATGCTGCATTACCCCATCAGTATTCCCTTCTTCAGACAAAACGTTGTGTAGCTTTCCTCTGTTTATTCCATTGTAGAAGCTGTGGTTATTCATAGTACCACAGACGAATCTACTGCATAAAATTCTAACACTCTACTAACCTATGCAAGATGTTACAATTAGCGGTCTTGAAAAACTCTACGTATTTAATGGTCAAAGCCCATCTCTGGGCAATAATATTTATCTGTCATCCATAAAATATTGTTTGATATATCTCAGAATACTCTCTTGCTCTGGGTCCATGTATTCTTGATTTATTCTAGGACTTTGAAATAAAAATAAAAAAAGTCCCAACACAAATGTGGTTCCACCGATTTAATAGCACAAAACACAAAGGTGCCAACGACTGAGCGTTTTCACCATAAGAATGGCTTTATGAAGCCATTCTCATGGTGAAAGCGCTCAGTCGTTGGGATCTTTGTGTTTTGTGCTATTAAATCGGTGAAATCACGTTTGTGTTGGGACTTTTTTATTTTTATTTCATTGTTTTTTGCTTCATTGGGAGACTTGGTGCTTTTATTCTAGGACTTTGTATGCCATTGGGATCACAATGCAGGATGAATAGCTTTCTGTCATGGGTTTGTGAAAAAAAAATTACTTCTGACCTTGCAGTCTATATCTAATTAAATCAAAAGGATAGCAAATGGTGTCAACATTTCACTTCTAATTTCTCCACAAATTCTGAGGCAAATGCAGATTTGTATATCCCATAATAATAACAGCATAAGCAAATGATTTAGCTCCATTAACAGAAATCTAGTGCAAGATAGTGCATGTTTTCTACTTCAGCTGTTTTCTCAGTATTACCTTAACTGGCTAGTTCACCTGAAAGCTTAGCGCATGCAGTTAATATTACATGCTGATAGCAGCTTAGTCCCCTGACTGTTCACCTGTGTGTGACTATGAACAAGGCACTTAAGCAGACAATGTTCTCACACCTTCCACCATGGAAAGCAATGTTTTAACAAGCAAAAAGAACACAATAAATAACTGAAAACAGCTGCATAATTAAACAATGATTTACTTTATTCATCTGAGTTTTAACTGTTCTTATTAAATGAAGATAAATGTGGCGGTTAACTCATCACATTGACCAGAGAATATTTCTCTCATCTGAAAAACAGTAACGGGAACATTCTGCTACAATGAAGAGAATTCTCATCTAGTTGTTTCTGTATGCAACTTAATGGTTAGGAATACTGATTTATTTTCAAGAATAAGCATCCCTAAATTAATTTTGAAAATATAAAAAGGAATTCTAGATGAGTTTAAAAAAGGTATCAGTTTTTATTTATGGCCAGTGCCACATTTTGTTAGTTGACATACTGTGATAGGCTTGCATTTCCAAGAAAGTCAAAAGAAAAATAACATTCAGTTTGGTGAAGATAAACAGCTTCCCATTTAATCATATATTGATTGATGTCACCAACTGACCTGTGAAAATGATTGTTCATTCACTAAGAACAGAATCCAATTTATAAATTCTAATTATTGTTTGTAAGGAAGTCTGCTTTAACTATATGGCTATTTAAAATGCTGTTTTAAGTGTTCTAGTGGAACACATATTTTTTATCCAAAACAGAAGAACATTAAATATCCAGCATGGCTATTTTGGATCAGCAGATAAGGGTACAGGAATCAAACTAAAGGCCTTAGACCTTATATCCCATAATCAGGAAGACTGGGATATATGGCACAGAGTATTACCTTATGCTGTGTGCTATTAAAAAAAACACAGCAACACACAGTAGATTCCCTACTGACCTATCCAGTTAAACTGTTGTCCTTTCTAAGTGTTAGCATTTAGAATAATTGTATTGATGCAAGCCTGTGGGCATGTGTAAGGACCTCAAGAATGATTTGTTATATAAGTCAATAAATATAATTGAATATTAACAGTTGTTAAACGATTTGTTTAACAGCGATACATTATCAAACGTAGCATCATATTACTTGCTGGGTCTTATTTTGTTAAACCTCAATTAATGGAGCCTGATTTTCTGAAATCAGTTTTGCTGCAACTGAAAAAACTTCTCAGGAAATAAAATTGGGGGGGGGGGGGTTAGCAGATGATTACCCCAAAGAAACAGAAGGACTTTGCCAAACTATTTTTCTTAATACTAATGTTCCATGTGATACTGTGCCGTAAGGAAAACAAACTCAATTAAGTATGATATGGCAGATGAGTTTTTGTGCACTGTATCAAATCCCTAAATAGATATTGCATGCAGAGAGTTGACATTTTCAAATAAGCTTCATTAATCTTGAATGACTGTGCTGAACTTTCTGGAGCATATATGACTGATGTCCTCATCTCTACTGTTTGTATCTATCCACAAAACCTGTGTGTGTGCGTGTGTTGAGGGGTATGGACATTATGCAGGTTCATGTCCATAGTACATACAATTGCAAGCTCGCACCACACACACACACACACACACTAAGTGGAATACTAACAGAGCCAGACAAACATTAAATGAAAAGATATGCATATGCACAAAGTAATTCCCACATATACATAGGGTGGACTGCTGTTAATGTTTTCAGGCATTGCTTGTTGAGTTTTTAATACTAACCAGGCTCATTCTGCTTGTTAGATACACAATGTACTGCATCTTTTACTGATATGTACAGAGGATTTTGCTCATCACTAAGCAATGAATCCCTGACAAAACAATATTTATGCCAAACCTAAAAGCTGACAGTTTCAAATGATATTGTCCTACCAAATGCGTCTTACAAGTGATGAACAAAGATACCTCTGGAAGAAAAGGCTTTCCTGTCAGAAGTATTTACTAATGAAAGAAATATGCATACATTTCAGTGTAGCTACGTATCATTGCCAGAGTTATCTGTACAATTAAAACAGCAAGTAAATGAGTGCTAGTATTTAACAGCACAGTATAATTAGCAGCCTGATATCGTTTCAAGGTAAAATCACTGGTTTAAAAAGAGCTGCTAATCATTCTTAATGCTTCTGATTTAATCTGCAGTTAACCAGTTATGTGTCCATGTTAATGTCATAGTTGTTATGGAAAGTATACGTTATGAAATGTATTTGCATGGATTTTAAATATCACTCTGTTTCTTCTTTGAATCTGTAAGAAGTTGCAGACAGTTATAATACATGTATCTTTACTTCTATTTAAACTGCTGTACATTTCCACTGTGATTTATTTACTGGTTTGGATCAGCTATGGAAAGTGTGTTGTATCAGGGAAAATGATATGGTGAACTGCAGTCAACAATGTGTACTCAAATGGTCACTGCTTAGCATCTGAGTGACAAACTGCTGTCCCCACTGTGTGTCAGTAAATCTAGAACCCATTCCGTGAGTTGTAGCCATCTGATGTAACCACTCCACGTTATTGTCTCTGACGGTTGTTAAGCTGCACTAAGTGGTTATTTGACATGTTTTAAGCATACGTGACATTTCTTCATAAATGCTTCTCTAGTTGATGCAAAAAAGCTTAAGCGTTGTCATGTAAATGCTGTATATCCCCGAACTGCCTCAAATCCAAATACAATATTTTACATAATTTGCAAATTGTAAAGTCTCTCAATGTTTCTTTTCTGAATTTCTCTTCAGTGTTTCAGTACAGCATATAACAAATTATAAGCGTGTTCTTTTATTAATTCAACTCTTAATCTAAAGAGAAATGTTTAGTATTCATTATAATGTTAATGTATTTCACTTTGTTCTCCTTACAGATAAATAGTGTAAGAAAAGAGAATATTTGACAATATAAGAGATCAGCTTTTTACGTGAAAGGACAGAGAACAATGACTTGAAATTAAGGGGTGTTAACCTAAAGCCTGCTTAAAAAAAGATACTTTCAATAGATTGAAAAAGCCTTATGGAAATAAATGTAAACCTGTTTTAGCTGTCCTGAAGTCAATTAATGCCTTTTAAGATGGAGTATAGCATACATATATGAAAACATTTCAGCTATAAGGGGATGGAAGAGAATTCACTAAGGATTGGAATCATAGGTTCATAGGTAGGTACTAGGCTATCTGCCCAAAGGCATTTCTAAGCCTAGCCAGAATGTGTTGGCTTTCACCGCCCCCTTAGATTAGTTCCCTGTGCCTCTGTCCAGCAGAGCCACTGAAGTGATCCCTGGGGTAAACTTTCTGTTTTCCATCCACTCGTCAAGGTTTCTCCCGAAGAGTGCTAGCGAGGAGCTCTGCCTAATGTAGACTGGAATCTTGTTACAAAGCATGGGAAGTCTCTGTGGCAGGAATCTATCCCTCCAGCACATCCCATTTATTGTTGTGGTGAGGTTCAGATCCCTAGAGCATGTGGCTCAAGGGGATAAGCTTTTCTTTAGTTGGAGCATGTCCATCAGTTCTGGGTTGGACATGGCCTTGTATGTCAGGCAGAGATCACCTCTGAGTAGGCGGTATGCAACCAAATACAGCTGGAGTTTCTTCAGTCAAGCTGCATAGGGCATCTGTTTGAGGCCAGTGATCCTCTTGGTGAGGGACCTCTGTCATCTCTCCAGCCACTGCAGGTGTCCTGCAAGATACACCCCAAATGGGGCGTTGCACTCCATGATGGGTCTGATGAGCGATGAGCAGAGGGGCACAATGACCTCCTTTGATCAGGATGTGAACCCTTTTGTGATAAGGTGTGCCACGTAGAAGGATTTTCTAACCACTTTGGCAATGTGATTATCAAAGGAGAGCTTACTATCTACTTGGGCCCCCAGATCCCTTATTATGTCTTCCATATTTAGAGGACTACCACCTATGTGGTAGTTTGTGGGTACTTTGTTTTTTCCAAAGGGGATGACTATGCACCACCTGGCATTCAGCCTGAGGCCATGATTCTGACATCAAGTGTCTGATTAAGTGAGACCCTGTTGGAGGATGGCTGTGTCAGCCGGAGAGTCAGTTATAGCCCCTAGCTTGCAGTCATTTGTGAACTTGGTCAGCCACAGTCCTCCTGTGCTTGTCTGTACCTCTGAGAAGTATATGCCAAACAGGAGGGGTCCCAGGACTGAGCCCTGGGGAATGCCACTTGTAACCAGTTTAGAGTCAGACCTAGCTCCCACAACTCTTACCATGTGAGTTCCATCCATGAGCCAGCCGGCAACCCATCCTGTGACGTAGGGGTTTATGTTCAGGTTGGTGAGCTTGTCTATAATACCAGAATGGGGAATGGTGTCAAAGGCCCCCGCGAGGTCCAGGTAGGCTGTGTGCACCACCCTTCCCTCGTCCACAGCCCCGATAACTGCCTCAAAGAAGTCCACCAGTTCCAGGAGGCATGATCTGCCCCTAACAAAGCCGAACTGGGTAGGGTCCAGTGTTTGGAGGTTCCCAATGTCTCTGTTAATGAGTTCCATGATGATGCTCTCCATAGCCTTGCATACCAAGCCAGTCAGGCTTATAGGGTGATAGTTCCTGGGATCTGTTGTGGCTCCACCTATGTGAAGAGGAATAACCGTTGCTGTGCGCCACTCTATGGGTACATAACCTGTGTAGAGCATGAGTTTGAACAGTGTGTTTAGGTAAGGGGTTAGTTCATCTTTGAGCTCATGTAGGACGCAGCCTGGGACACTGTTTGGTTCCATTGATGCTGTGTTTTTGGCTTTGGAGAGGGCTGTTTTAACCTGAGTGTCTGTGATTTCAGGAGCTCTACATTCTTCTGGTATGGTTATGGGCCCTTTTGGGGGTGAGAGGGGAGTGAAGTTTGTGCTGAACCTGTCTGCCAGGATGTTGGCAATATCGGTCGGTTCAGTGTATTTTGCACCAACTCCAAGCAGATCTGAGCATTGCCACTTAGACTGTTGACATAGCTAAAGAATGCCTTGTGGTTATCTTTGGAGTCCTTGGCAATTTTTCTTTCGAAACTCGCCTTGAATGATTTTATGAAGGATCGTAGTTTCTTGCTGATACTGATCAGGGATGTCTTCCCTTCTTGAGATTTTACTCTTTTCTGTACTACTTTCCTCCTTCTATTGTATAGCTTGTTTATGGCAGGAGTCCACCAGACTGATTTCCTTTTCTTGGAGGAGTGAGTCTTGGTTTTGCTTGGGATAGCATAATCCATGCATTTTTGTAGGTGCCTGTAGAATGCATTAGTAAAGGATTTTGCAGCTTGGACAATGTTATCCTTTAGCATGGGGGCTTTGAAACCTTCCACCTCGGTCTTAAGTAACATGAAGTTTGCTTTTGAAAAGTTTTTCATGGTGGTTTCCTTGTCAGGGTGGGGGCGGAATGTGGATATCCAAAGTGATTTGTTTATGGTGAGATCTAACCAGTTAGGGATTGATCTCCGGTGTGGAGCACCGGTCACCCATGTTGGTGATGACCAGGTCCGATATGCTGTCACCTCTGGTGGGAGTGTTGAGCAGTTGATCCAGGGTGTTTGAGTTTATAAATTCTAGGAAATGTTGGACAAGGGAGTTAGTACTTGAGTAGTTCTCCCAATTAATGTTTGGATAATTGAAATCACCCAATATTAGAGTGTTTGATAGGACCTTTATATTTCCCAGTGTTTCCAGAAATGCGGAATGGGGGTCCTGGGACATGGTGGGTGATTTGCAGCAAGCTACAATTTGAATTGCAGTTTTGCCCGTTGTTAGTTGCACATGGATGATCTCTGAAGCATCGTGCTGTGCCACTAACCTGGAGGTGTGGGTATCCCTGATGAATATGGATACCCCCCCCCACCTTTTGTATTTCGGTCCGGGTTCTGTGACCGAAATGTATGGTATGAGTTGTAGCCTTGTAGTGCTGGGGTGCTCTCTGGAGCCTTAAACCAGGTTTTCTGTTACTGCACATATATCAATTTTCTCCATACTGAGGAGTGCCTCAAGTGCGTGCATTTTGAGGTTTAGACTTCTGGCATTGAGTAGCATTACCCTCAGTTATTTGTTACTTGTGCTATTTATGGCAGTGGGTTTGTCTTTTGAGCTTTGCCTAACTAAGGAATCCCTGAACTGCATTCACCAAAAACATCTTGCTGAAAAATACTTTCATATACCCAAGCTTATATATACACCAACTATGAGGTCGTATTTGCTCGGAAAAGGGGAACATTTCTCCTAAAAGGGAATCACTTCCAATGCATCTCACTGACAGAGATTTCCTAAAAAGGAACTCTGATCTTCAGCAAGTTGAAGCTAAAGAGTTCCAACTTTCTCCACCAGTAGGATAACCAATGAAAACATTCATTATCACATATATTTGCATTTTCTTACATAGACTGAGCATGTTGAAAGTGGGAGACCTCATTTTTCAGAAATACATGCTTGGGTTGGGGTTGACATAAAGGTTAAAATGTTTTTCTTACTGAGACAAGTTACAGGGTTTGATTCTCACCTTTGGGAAGCATATCTAAGCTTAGAAAAGGCCCTCTTTGGTCATTTGCCTTGTAATTATCTATGAGCCTTCAGCAGTAGGCAGTGACTAAAGAAACTAGCAGTAAATTACTAGATACAATTTTAAGTTACTTTTCTGACACTGATTAAGACAGGAATGGTTATTTATTATGCTATAATCTTTAGTGATTAATAACTTATGGTGGGAATAATGAAAAATGTGTTTTTTATTGCAAATAAGGAATTGGTTTAAAAGGAGAAAGAACAAATAAGTATAGAAATGCATTATTAACCAAGCACATTGAGCATTGATTTATTGACCTCTCAACTTTTGGAGATTTCCTTACTTCACAACCAGTGGGAACAAGATAAATTGAAAAGACAAATGGGACATTTAGACTACTAAGAATACATTTGTTTTTCAACTACCTGGCTTGGCAATAGATGAAGAGATCAAGGAATGTATATTTTTTTAATTGGGGAGGGAAGGGTAATGTTAAATTATTGCAAATTATCTATTGAGATAGGACACTAAAAAGGAAACAGACTGTTAATCTGTGATGTAACATTAAAATGCAGAGTCAGGAAATGGTATTGAAATATGTCTCATTACTCTGTCCAGCTTAGTTATCTTGGCACAGTTAGGCTGCCTGCACAGTATATTTTAATTGCATCAAATTTAAACTGACTCAGAAATGCACTGTGTGTGGTTCTGTAGATACACCCGTCTCATCTTACTCGCCATTTGTTTGTGTTTGTAAACATGATCTGTCTATGTTATCTACACAAGGAGCAGACATTTCAACACAGTGGATCTGCTACACAGACAGATGTGCCTATATATTATGTTACTGACAGAAGAACTATGGTCTGTTGACTTTGCTGGAAAATTGCAGTTATCCCTTTTATAGACAGTCCTCCAGTTTACCTGCTCTTGCCGCTTCCGCCTACTATCTCATGCATTGTTTACCTCTCTGCTAAATATCCTTTTATTATTGTCTCTGGCAGTATATTGTAGAATCCTGCTTGCTCATCATAATGCTCAACTGTCCAGATTTTCAAAGAATGGCCAGATTTTTGCCTCATATTTTTTGGTCTGTTACTCATAAAATTTGTGTTTTTTTTTTTTTTAATTTTTCAGGCATATTTAGACATACAGAGTTAGCTAAGCTTTGGAAGCAAGTACTGGCAGACATAAATGCCACAGGTGAAAACAACTGTGATTGAAACAGTGTAGGAAGACAGCTAATTATATAGTTTCCCATGCCAGGAGTAAAGCACTGTAGAATGTAACTGCTTCCAAAGTGTGAGAAAAGATGAGTGCTGTTAGCTGTCTCTATGACGCAGATGATGCAACTGGTACTATTCAAGGTAACATGGATACTAGCACCTTGGTACAAATTCATCATGAACACAATGAACACTGCTGTTGTGCAGTATGTCTTTAAATATGGAATTTGTATTTATTTTTAAGTTTTTATTAATCCTTTGTTAACTGGTTAGTCCCACTAGGCTAGTTGTCTTATTTCAGGGGAGACCCAAGGTGGTATTTATTCTACTAGGGGAAATTTGTTCAGGATATAGGGGAACTTCCCTACTCTTTTGAAAGACTGTGGAGATGCTGTTTGGCTGTTAGACTTCTGGTTTGCATTCTGGATGCAAAGGTAGCTTGGAGAGACTGGAAGGACAATGGAGGTAGTATGGATGTTGGATAGCAAAAAAAGGAAGAGAAATGTAAGCAGAAGGAAGCAGAGTCAGAGAGCTGTTGTTCGAGGGGTGAGGTCGGGATTGAGGGATCGGATGAGTTGTTGCCGAAGGAGGACATGGTTGAAGTGAAGGAGAACGCTGATGTGAAGGTAATGGAACATTCACAAGATTCGGAGTACCTATTCCAAAAAGGTCTGTTCTCTGGGTCCAAGTTGGAGTGTGTAGTTACAACCCTTCAATCAGGAGGGTTGTGGGATTATTACCTGAAAAATGATTATGCAGAGTGAACCAGAGAGTGAAGCAGCGGCATCATGGGGTGACATTATGAACAAGATTCCAAAAGAGGAGGTGAGAGAAATTTCAGAAGAAAGAAAGTCATATGTATTGATGGTGAAAGAAGGAAAAAAAAGCAATTAAGAGAAAGAAAAAGGAGAGAGAGAGAGAGAGAGATAATCCTGAAGAAGAAGTTTGTTGTACAGCTCAGTAGTAAGAAAGAAAAAGAACCTGAGCGGTATAAGGTATGGGACGTAGTTATTGCACCCTTGGGAATATCACCCAATCAGGTAAGTGTTTTCATTCTTATTCATAGAGAGACTTACTGTGAGATTATATTTGAGACTGGACAAAACTTGGAATGTTTTTAAAGAAATCTGAAAAAAAAAAGAAAGACTATAGTCCATGGAACTGTTATGTTGTACAGACTTTTTATAGCGAAACAAAAAAGAGGATTGCTACACAATTTCAAACTGAAATAGATGTTAGCATTGAAAGACTATTTTAATATTGTTTGTAAAGAAGTGTTGGATATTACAAAAGTATATGATGACAGAGGTCTATGGACTGGAGGATGGGATTGTGGTATAATTTTGAAGATGGAAAATGATAACTTTGTGCATATTCCAAGTGTAATAATTGTTAAAGGAAACAGAGGATATGTGAGTTATAAAGAACAAGCAAGAACCGATATGTAAGTTATAAGGGACAGCCAAAGAACTGATATGTAAGTTATAAGGGACAGCCAAGAACCAATATGTAAGATATAAGGGACAGCCAAAGAACCGATATGTAAGTTATAAGGGACAGCCAAGAACTGATATGTAAGATATAAGGGACAGCCAAGAACCAATATGTAAGTTATAAGGGACAGCCAAGAACCAATATGTAAGTTATCAGCCAAGAACCAATATGTAAGTTATAAGGGACAGCCAAGATCCGATATGTAAGTTATAAGGGACAGCCAAGAACCGATATGTAAGTTATAAGGGGCAGCCAAGAACTGATATATAAGATATAAGGGACAGCCAAGAACCAATATGTAAGTTATCAGCCAAGAACCGATATGTAAGTTATAAGGGACAGCCAAGATCCGATATGTAAGTTATAAGGGACAGCCAAGAACCGATATGTAAGTTATAAGGGGCAGCCAAGAACCAATATATAAGATATAAGGGACAGCCAAGAACCAATATGTAAGTTATCAGCCAAGAACTGATATGTAAGTTATAAGGGACAGCCAAGAACCGATATGTAAGTTATAAGGGACAGCCAAGAACCAATATGTAAGTTATCAGCCAAGAACCGATATGTAAGTTATAAGGGACAGCCAAGAACTGATATGTAAGTTATAAGGGACAGCCAAGATCCGATATGTAAGTTGTAAGGGACAGCCAAGAACCGATATGTAAGTTATCAGCCAAGAACCGATATGTAAGTTATAAGGGACAGCCATTAACCAATATGTAAGTTATCAGCCAAGAACCAATATGTAAGTTATAAGGGACAGCCAAGAACCAATATGTAAGATATAAGGGAGAGCCAAGAACCGGTATGTAAGTTATAAGGGACAGCCCAGAACCGATATGTAAGATATAAGGGACAGCCAAGAACCGATAGTTAAGTTATATGGGACAGCCAAGGACCAATATGTAAGTTATCAGCCAAGAACCGATATGTAAGTTATAAGGGACAGCCAAGAACTGATATGTAAGCTATAAGGGAAAACCAAGAACCGGTATGTAAGTTATAAGGGACAGCCAAGAACTGATATGTAAGCTATAAGGGACAACCAAGAACTGATATGTAAGTTATAAGGGACAGCCAAGAAACGATATGCAAGTTATAAGGGACAGCCAAAAACTGATATGTAAGTTATAAGGGACAGCCAAGAACCAATATGCAAGTTATAAGGGACAGCCAAGAACTGATATGTAAGTTATAAGGGACAGCCAAGAACTGATATGTAAGTTATAAGGGACAGCCAAGAACCGATATGTAAGTTATAAGGGACAGCCAAGAACTGATATGTAAGATATAAGGGACAACCAAGAACTGATATGTAAGTTATAAGGGACAGCCAAGAACTGATATGTAAGTTATAAGGGACAGCCAAGAACTGATATGTAAGATATAAGGGACAACCAAGAACTGATATGTAAGTTATAAGGGACAGCCAAGAACCGATATGCAAGTTATAAGGGACAGCCAAGAACTGATATGTAAGTTATAAGGGACAGCCAAGAACTGATATGTAAGTTATAAGGGACAGCCAAGAACCGGTATGTAAGTTATAAGGGACAGCCAAGGACCGATATGTAAGCTATAAGGGACAGCCAAGAACCGGTATGTAAGTTATAAGGGACAGCCAAGAACTGATATGTAAGTTATAAGGGACAACCAAGAACTTAAATGTAAGTTATAAGGGACAGCCAAGAACCGGTATGTAAGTTATAAGGGACAGCCAAGAACTGATATGTAAGCTATAAGGGACAACCAAGAACTGATATGTAGGTTATAAGGGACAGCCAAGAACCGATATGCAAGTTATAAGGGACAGCCAAGAACCGATATGTAAGTTATAAGGGACAGCCAAGAACTGATATGTAAGTTATAAGGGACAGCCAAGAACTGATATGTAAGTTATAAGGGACAGCCAAGAACCGATATGCAAGTTATAAGGGACAGCCAAGAACCGATATGCAAGTTATAAGGGACAGCCAAGAACTGATATGTAAGATATAAGGGACAACCAAGAACTGATATGTAAGTTATAAGGGACAGCCAAGAACTGATATGTAAGTTATAAGGGACAGCCAAGAACTGATATGTAAGATATAAGGGACAACCAAGAACTGATATGTAAGTTATAAGGGACAGCCAAGAACCAATATGCAAGTTATAAGGGACAGCCAAGAACTGATATGTAAGTTATAAGGGACAGCCAAGAACTGATATGTAAGTTATAAGGGACAGCCAAGAACTGATATGTAAGCTATAAGGGACAGCCAAGAACCGGTATGTAAGTTATAAGGGACAGCCAAGAACTGATATGTAAGTTATAAGGGACAACCAAGAACTGATATGTAAGTTATAAGGGACAACCAAGAACTGATATGTAAGTTATAAGGGACAGCCAAGAACCGGTATGTAAGTTATAAGGGACAGCCAAGAACTGATATGTAAGCTATAAGGGACAACCAAGAACTGATATGTAAGTTATAAGGGACAGCCAAGAAACGATATGCAAGTTATAAGGGACAGCCAAGAACTGATATGTAAGTTATAAGGGACAGCCAAGAACCAATATGCAAGTTATAAGGGACAGCCAAGAACTGATATGTAAGTTATAAGGGACAGCCAAGAACTGATATGTAAGTTATAAGGGACAGCCAAGAACCGATATGTAAGTTATAAGGGACAGCCAAGAACTGATATGTAAGATATAAGGGACAACCAAGAACTGATATGTAAGTTATAAGGGACAGCCAAGAACTGATATGTAAGTTATAAGGGACAGCCAAGAACTGATATGTAAGATATAAGGGACAACCAAGAACTGATATGTAAGTTATAAGGGACAGCCAAGAACCGATATGCAAGTTATATGGGACAGCCAAGAACCGATATGTAAGTTATAAGGGACAGCCAAGAACTGATATGTAAGTTATAAGGGACAGCCAAGAACCTGTATGTAAGTTATAAGGGACAGCCAAGAACTGATATGTAAGCTATAAGGGACAGCCAAGAACCGGTATGTAAGTTATAAGGGACAACCAAGAACCGGTATGTAAGTTATAAGGGACAACCAAGAACTGATATGTAAGTTATAAGGGACAACCAAGAACTGATATGTAAGTTATAAGGGACAGCCAAGAACCGGTATGTAAGTTATAAGGGACAGCCAAGAACTGATATGTAAGCTATAAGGGACAACCAAGAACTGATATGTAGGTTATAAGGGACAGCCAAGAACCGATATGCAAGTTATAAGGGACAGCCAAGAACTGATATGTAAGTTATAAGGGACAGCCAAGAACTGATATGTAAGTTATAAGGGACAGCCAAGAACTGATATGTAAGTTATAAGGGACAGCCAAGAACCGATATGCAAGTTATAAGGGACAGCCAAGAACCGATATGCAAGTTATAAGGGACAGCCAAGAACTGATATGTAAGATATAAGGGACAACCAAGAACTGATATGTAAGTTATAAGGGACAGCCAAGAACTGATATGTAAGTTATAAGGGACAGCCAAGAACTGATATGTAAGATATAAGGGACAACCAAGAACTGATATGTAAGTTATAAGGGACAGCCAAGAACTGATATGCAAGTTATAAGGGACAGCCAAGAACTGATATGTAAGTTATAAGGGACAGCCAAGAACTGATATGTAAGTTATAAGGGACAGCCAAGAACTGATATGTAAGTTATAAGGGACAGCCAAGAACTGATATGTAAGCTATAAGGGACAGCCAAGAACCGGTATGTAAGTTATAAGGGACAGCCAAGAACTGATATGTAAGTTATAAGGGACAACCAAGAACTGATATGTAAGTTATAAGGGACAACCAAGAACTGATATGTAAGTTATAAGGGACAGCCAAGAACCGGTATGTAAGTTATAAGGGACAGCCAAGAACCGATATGTAAGCTATAAGGGACAACCAAGAACTGATGTGTAGGTTATAAGGGACAGCCAAGAACCGATATGCAAGTTATAAGGGACAGCCAAGAACTGATATGTAAGTTATAAGGGACAGCCAAGAACCAATATGTAAGATATAAGGGACAGCCAAAGAACCGATATGTAAGTTATAAGGGACAGCCAAGAACTGATATGTAAGATATAAGGGACAGCTGAAAACCTGTTTTCTTGTGAAAAAAATGATCACTTAATAAATAGTTGTGATAAAAGAAAATGTTTCATTTGTGGGGAAGTGAGACATGAAGCAAAGAAATGTAAAATGTGTAAAAAATGTGGGGAAAATGGGGCATGATTCAATTAACTGTGATGAAAACTTGCATGTTGAACAAAAAGAGCAGATGCAAGAACATGTACATGATATAGAAAACAATGCAGATAATGAACATGAAAAACAAAATGCCATACAAGAGGAAGATAAAAATATGATGGGTAAAGAAAATGGAAAGAATGAAGGTGACCGGTCAGTCCTGGAAACAAGTCAAGAGGAAGACAATAGTTGGAAAATAGCAAGAGGTAAAACAAGTTTATTAGGGAGAAGGGTGAGAGATTGGAAAAGGAAATTTAAAAACGTGATTATGAAAGAAAATAATAATAAAAAAAAGATAAGGGTTAAGAAGGAAAATACATTTGGTAGAACCTGAGGGTCTTAGCAATAAATGTTAACAGTATAAAAATGTTAAAAGAACGTTAGGTGTTTTGAAATGGTGTATATTATTTGATATGCTTTCAATTATTTTAGAAGATGCAAGAATCTTGATGGAAGAAGAAAGGAAGCAGATGGAAAACTTATGGCCTGGGAGTATTTTATGGAACATGGGGAGAGATACATGTTCAGGAATCACTGTGTTATCTAATAAAATAGTTAAGGTTTTAGATTAGAGTTGAGCTGGGCAGAATAACAGTGGTAGATAAACAATATAAGATAGAGGTGTACATAACCATTGCAATATATTCATATGTCACAAAAAGGGAAGAAAGGAAATGTTTAAAAAAATCTTAAACTATGTAGAAGTGAATATGGAAATAATAGTAGGAGATTTTAATTGTGGTTTAAGGAAAAGAAAGGAATGATGTTTATATAGTGTATGAATGAAACATAGAATGTTGTACATACGCAATAATATACATTGGACTTATAAAAGGAAGGAGATAAACAGAGTGATTATTTTATAATATCTGATACTTTAAAAACTATAAAAGAAGGAACAAAGGAAACCGGTTTCTCAAATCATTTGGCTATATGGGTAAAGGAAGAATGTTTAAGGATAATAAAAGTTATCAAAAGGTTGAATGAAAAAATTTAGATGAGGAGGAAAGAAAGGAAATTGCTAGATTATGGGAAGATCACATAGAAATGGGAATATTTTATGAAAACTGGACTGATTGGTGGTTATGTTTTAAAGGAAAAATTAAAAAGTGCTTCTTAGAATGTGAAATGATGAAAAGAAAGAAAGAAAAGAAGAAATATAGGCTGCTAAGGCAGAGACAGTATTTAGTAACATATTAAGAAATAATAAACAAAATTATGGAAAGGAGAAGGAAATATATAAAATGAACCAATAAAGGATAAAAAGATGATATATAGGCAAAAGTATTTTTTACAAGGAAAAAAGAAGTGGTTCTTTATTTGATTAAAATGGTGAGAGAAAATGAAAGACTAATAAGAGAACTGGAAAATAATGAAGGATAAAAAGTGAACATGCCAGAAGAAATATTTGAAGTAACAGAGAAGTATATACAAATACATTTAAGAAGATATAGACAAAAGAGTGCAAATATGGGAGGTAAAGAAGTTATGGAAAGAAGAAAATGAGATTATGGAGCAAAATATAAGTTTAGGAGAGTTTGATGAAATATTAAAATATATAGATATGGAAAGAGCTACTGGAGTAGATAGAATTGAATATCATATGTATTATAATATAAAAGAAGGCAACAAGTAAGTTTGTCGAAGTATTGAATGAGTGGTTAGTAAAAGTGCCTAACTAGTTTTTTCCTACCGCTACTACTCAGCTGAACTGATGACTAAGAATGTACATTTCTTAATTGTTTACCTTTCACTCTGCACTGTACCTACTGTAGTTTCCTGATTTGTAGAGTCTAATTGCTACTCATGTTAAACCCAGCATTTTTATTCATTAATGTTGGGAACTTTTGTTTAATTAGCTATGCATTATATTAATTTAGTTTTATGTTTTAAGTTACTGTGCAATTGTGGAGCTTTTCTCCCCAGGTCTCCACTGAAAAAGGGCTCTGACCCAGCTGGAAATCCGGTCAACAAATGTCACATAAATAAATAAAAGGGATAAATAAAAAACAAATATGTATGGGGCCATGAAATTCATATAGAAAAAGGGGAAGACGGACGATATAAGGAATAGCAGCTCAACAGTACTAAATAATAGAGATTATAAAATATTTATGAGAATAATAAGGGAAAAGACTAAAGAAAGGTGCCGATAGACTGATGAAGCCTATGATTTTTGGACAAAAGGAGAAGGAAGTCAGGATTTACTGCAGATATTAAGTGAGGTAACAGATGCTATTATAAATAAAAAACTGGAAACTAAAATATTGGTCAGAGGTGTGAATAAATCATTTGATAAAATACAATATGAGGAATTGTGGAGAATATTAAGAGATTATAATGTAAGAGATAGTTCTCAAATACAGCTTAATAGAACAAAATATTAACAAGGCAGTTTCATATTACACTCCTAGAGAAGTAGTTGCTACTATACTCATTTATGTAGGCAGTGATAATTTAGTGCATTTATGGCATTTTGACACATTGGAATATTATTTTATGTACTGTGAAGGTTTGTTTAGGATTCAGTTGTTGTAACCAATGATGTATAGTAGATTTTAGAAAAGCTTTACCAGAAGGAGTATATTTAGGAAGAGTTTGAAGAGGAGGGTAAAGAAGTGATTTGTAGGATAGGTGGATGCAAGGGTGGGAGTTTCAGGGAGGGTGTTTGCAGAGGCATGTCCAGATATTTGTTAGAAAGTCTTTGAGAGCATCTTTGAATTGTTGAGGGCGATTTATATTTCCAATAGCCAGGGGAAGCTAGCTCCAGGAGTGGGAAGCAAAGTAGCTATAGATATTTGTCTGATTGTTCTTTTTGATTTGTAAATTGTTAGTAGATTTTGGTCAGTTGTTCTAAGTGTCCTGGAAGATGTGTAAAGAGAAACAAGTGGGGATATGTCTGCACAGAAGGAGGGCTTGTAGAGGATGGAATGTATGAGAAATAGTTGGGAGAGTAGTTGGTAAGGAAATTCTAACCAGTTTAGGGTCCTAAAAGTGTGACAGTGATGGGATTTATAGGTTTGATTAATCTGACAACTTTATTATAGGTGGTTTTGAGTTCAGTTAAGAGGGAGGCCTGGAGGTTGGTGATCATTTGTGAGCTATAGAAGAGAGTAGGGAGAAGGCAGACATGAAAAAGAGAGATTTAGGACTCAGTAGTTTGGAATTTTTTTCTGTAAAGTAGACCTAATTTTTGATGGATTTTCTTAATGAAATTGTGCACATGTAGGTCAAACCTGAGCTGGTCATCTATGGTGACTCCTAGAAGCTTAGCATGTGATTCAACTGTGATCATGGTATTGTAGAGGGATAAGATAGAAAAAGAAGGTTTTTAGATGGTTGGGAGATTTGGGAAGAAATAACAAGAGTTTGGTCTTTTTTGGATTTAAGATTAGCTGATTATTGGTCAGCAAGTTTTCAACAGACTTGAAGGATAATTGAATGTGGATGTGCAGATCTGAGAGGTTATCAGAAGCAGTGATGACTGTGGCGTCATCAGCATATTGTAGGAGAGAACACTGTGAACAGGAAGGGTATAGAAGATTAGTAAACATGTTGAAGATTAAGGGACCTAGTATTGATACTTGGGGGACTCCTACCTTGATGGGGAGAGGAGAGGATAGTGAGGAAAGCCATTTACCTGATTGCTGTCTGTCAGAGAGGTAGCAAACCATGAGGTAGTAGAGCTAGAGAGATTTAGCTCTGAGATTTGAGCAAGGAGCAGGGTATAGGGGACTGTGTTGAACACTTTGGATAGATCTAGGAAGATAGAGGAGATGAGTTTGTTGTTGTCTCTAGCTAGTGAGACAGTGTTAGTGAAAGAAATAAGTGCTGTAGAAGTACTGTGGTTTGGATGGAAGCCATGCTGAGGGGAGGTAAGTAAATTTTCTTCAATTAGATAGTCCAGGATTTGTTTAGATAAGCATTTCTGCAGGATTTGTGAGAGATGGGACAGGAATGCTATCAGTCTATAGTTGGAAAGTTCAATGGAGTTACCTCCTTAATGAATGAGTATGGTATAGAATTGTTTGCAGATATAGGGTACTCTGGATTCAGTTATAGAGCAGTTGATAAGAATGGAGAGGGGAGATGCTAGCGAGTTGGAAGCTGTCTTAATGAAGAGTGGAAGAAGGTTGTCAGCAGATGAGGAGTACATTTTTTTAAACAGCTTGTGGTAAGTGTTTTTAGAGAGAAAGGGTTGTTTTGTTTAGGGGAGGTATGGGGTCTGGAGAGTTTACCAAGTTTGAAGTTTGTGTCAGCTTAACAATGGTGTCTATGAAATAGGAGTTAAATAAGGATGCAGTATCTTGGAGGGTGTTATTTGGGCACGGGTTTGGAGTAGAAGAGTTTCCTGGGTGAAGTATTTGATTTATGGCATTCCAGAACCTTTTGGGTTAGTTGTGTGTGTGTGGTTTGGGGATTATTGTAGAAATTCTTTTTATCCCTATTAATATGTTTTCTGGTAAAGTTACACAGTTGCTTGTATGCTTGTAGATGGGGATGGGAACTTGTTTGCATCCAGGTTTTCCAGGCAATATCTCTTTCGTGTATTAGAGAGCATGTTTTTTGTGTTAGCCACGGGGAACTGAGAGATTTAACTCTAACAGTGCATATGGGGGGGGGGTGCAAGAGAGTTAAGTATGTTTAGAAATATGGCATTACATTGTTGTACTGCTTCATCAAGAGGTAGAGGAGTAGAGAGCAGACTAGATTATTGAGGGTATCAGGATGGAAGTTGGAGAGTTTGACACAATCTCCGTATTTGTGAGGTCTGGTGTGGTTGGGCAGAATCTCAATACTCTAATTGGTGAGTGGTCACTGGTGGGGTCAGGTAATCATTCCAGAAAATGGTATTTGTGTGGGTTGAATACTACTATGCAGTCAATAATTGAACTGGAATTTGTCAGTTTATTGATATGGGTGATAGTGGAGATAAGTTGAGAGAAACCATGTTGGGTAATAAAACAGCTAGATCTGCTTGTAATTACTGATAGCCAATTGATGTTGACATCTCCAAGGATAATAGTTTCATTGGCTATGTTGAGTGTGAGCCAGGAGAGGATTTGTTCTCGTAGAGTGACGTTCTCCCCAGAAGGTGTATAGAGTGCAGCTATAGTTAGAGTGCTGTGATCATTGATTTTGCAGTTAGCAGTCAGTAGTTTTTTGAATTGTACAAGAGTGACAGAAGTGTGGGGGGGGATTATATGAAATGAATGCATTGAATGATTCTAAAATTGTGACAGATATAAACATGAAGATGACTGAGTATGGATACTATGGTAACAAAAAACAAAGGAAGTGAAAGAAATTGATACAAAAGTTATTTTAAGTTTTATGGGTCATATAAAATGAAAGATTAAATGAGATAAAGTATAATGGGAAACAGACATTTCTGAAATTTTGAAAAAAATATGTTTTTGGTTCTGGAAAAAAGAGTGGGAGAAATAACTGAAATATTTGAAGCTATGTGATGTTGGAATATCAAATATAAAAAAATTGTAAATAATTTATATAATATGCATACTGTATATTATGTAAATAGTATATATAATTTGTTAGAATCAGTAAAGTTCAGACTCATCATTATTGTCAGTGGGACCTATTTTGCTGGAGGAATTCCTCTGCAGGTGCAGAGGTGGCCTGGAGAAACAGGGAGTCAGATGGAGAGAGAAGGAGATCATGCAGAGATGAGAGAAATGGAGGAAAAAGCAAATATCAAGACCAGAGAATGTGTGCACGATTCTGAGGAGACGTTTCAAAGAAATCTGTTTAATGGAGATAAGTCAGCAAATGATGGATGTATAATTACAACTCCCTCTACTTGGGAGAGTTGTGAGATGATTTACTTATAGAAATGGTGATGCAAAGAGAGCCAGAAAATGGAGGAGATGTCTGAGGAGACATTATAGAGAAAGTAAAAAAGGGATGATGCAGAGGCAATCCTAAAGAATAAGAATAGTGGTGAGACGGAAAAGAAAACATGCAGAGAAAGCACAAGAAGGCAGAGGGGAGTAACAGAACAGAAAGCAGAAGAAAATGAAAAATAGAAGTACGTGGTTAGGGTTCAAAGTGAAGAAATGGGCAGGTATGAGAACAAGGAAATGTAACAGCTTCTTTAGTTGTAAAAATATGTGAGGTAAGAGCAGTTACTCTTATTAACAAAGAGACATTTTGTGACATTATATTTGACACTGTTTTTTCCCCATGTGGAAAATTTTGTTGTAGAATTGGAAAAAAGAATGACTGTAACCCATGGAATCTTTATATGATTAAAGAATTTAACACGGAAACAAAAAAAAAGAAAATTCATGTACAAATATATTCCTGTACAAGTCTGAACAGAGACAAAAAGAGAGACTTTGAAAGGGCATTTGAAAACTTTATGTAAAGCAGTACTGGATATTGCAAACATTTATGACAAAAGGGGTTTATGGACTAGTGGCTGGGATTACAATATTATGTTAAAAATAGAAAGAGATAAAATATAGCTGTACTAAGCATTATAAATGTGAAGGGGAACAGAAGTATTGTAAAATACTGGGGACAACCCAAAACCTGTTTTCTTTTGTGTGTGTGTGTGTGTGTGTGTGTGTGTGTGTGTGTGTGTGTGTGTGTGTGTGTGTGTGTGTGTGTGTGTGTGTGTAAAGAAAGGACATTTGCTAAGTAATTTGACAAGAAAATATATTATTGGGGAAATGGGACATGATGCAGAAAATGTGACGAAGTATTATAAATGTAATAAAATTGGACATTTATGGATGGATTGCAAAAATAAAAATAAGAGTAAGAAAAAGAAAATGAAGGGAAGAAAATTAACAAAGAAAATACATTTTAGAAGAAGTAGAAAGAGAAGAAAAAGTAAATGAGAAAAAAATAATAGAAGACATAGAAGAAGGGTCTGAAGTCTGAATGATGAAGAAGACATAAATTGGGAGATAGTAAGAGAAATGGACTAGTGGCTGGGATTGCAATATTAGGTTAAAAATTGAAAGAGATAAAATATAGCTGTACTAAGCATTATAAATGTGAAGGGGACCCCGGGAACCACCGCCCCATTAGCCTGATGAGCCTGGTCTGCAAGGCCATGGAACGTATCATCGTGGAACTCATAAACAAAGACATTGGTAATCTCCAAACTCTGGACCCTACCCAGTTTGGATTTGTAAAAGGCAGATCATGTCTCCTAAACCTGATAGACTTCTTTGAAGTAGTCACCAAAGCCATAGATGAGGGTAAAATGGTTCACACAGCTTATCTAGATCTCGCCAAGGCTTTCAACACCATCCCCCACTCTGGAATTATAGATAAGCTTACTAAACTAGGTATAAATCCCTATGTCACAAGATGGGTTGCCAACTGGCTCACAGACAGAACCCACACTGTGAAAGTAGCGGATTCCAAATCCGACATCAGACCACTGACAAGTGGAGTACCGCAGGGTTCAGTCCTGGGTCCTCTCCTGTTTGGTATCTACTTCTCTGAAGTGCAGGCCAACACAGAAGGTCTTTGGCTAACAAAGTTTGCAGATGACTGCAAACTAGGAGCCATAATCGAAACTCCTAACGATGTGGACAAGCTACAGAAGGGCCTCACTGAGACAGATACCTGGTGTCAAAGCCAAGCTCAATGTCAAAAAGTGTATTGTCATCCCCTTTGGTAAAAACTCTGTACCCATGAACTACCACATAGCTGGTAGTTTACTTAATGCCGAAAATGTGATAAGAGACCTTGGGACACAGGTGGACAGTAGTCTCTCCTTTGATAATCACATCGCCACAGTGGTCAGGAAATCCTTTTACGTGGCTCATCTCATCACAAAAGGATTCTCATCCAGAAAAAAAGAGGTCATTGTTCCCCTCTACTCATCACTCATTAGACCCATTATAGAGTACAACGCCCCTTTTGGTATGTACCTCACAAGACATCTACAACAACTGGAAATACCACAGAAATACCTCACAAAGAGGGATACTGGCCTCAAACAGATGCCCTATGCAGACCGTCTCAAAAAACTACAGCTTTACTCCATCGCATATCGCCTACTTAGGGGAGATCTCTGCCTAACATACAAAGCTATGTCAAACCCAGAGCTGTTGGACATGCTCCACTTAAAGAAATCCCAATCCCTCCGAGCTACATGCTCTAAGGACCTTAACCTTGTCACCACAATAAACAGAACATGCTGGAGGGATAGATTCCTGTCCCAGAGACTTCCCATACTCTGGAACAGACTACCTATCTATGTCAAACAGAGCTCCTCATTAGTACTCTTCAAGAAAAATCTTGATGATTGGATGGGAAATGGGAAATTCACCCCAGGGATCACTTCTGTGGCTCTGCTCGAGAGGGGCACAGGAAAATAATTTTCTTGGGTGGCAAAAGCCAGGGTACATTTTTTGGCTATGAACCTATGAACCTAAAAAAAGAAATCTATAACCAAATATTCACTTCAGTTGATATAAAGGACTCCCAATTGATCAAATTCAACACTGTAATATCCAATAAAATATACAAGCTTAAAGGATTTAGTGCTTTCATTTCTAACACACCAGAAACATCTTCAGAATCACTTGACATTGAATCTAAAGCCATTTAAATACACACAACACCTCTCTGATTGGCTGTTACACAAAAAACATACTTTTTTAAAAAAAAGACAACACAGACTTGAAAATATGTTTAAAAATTCAAAATTTCCATGTAATATTTTACATAATTACACATATAACACATATACATAAGTATAAACAAACTTAAGAAAACACTTACAATCATTTAAAAACTGGATATTGTTCTATACTAATATTAGTATCTATTTGCTCTTAACTTAAGAGCTGGGGTTAGTGAAAGGTGGTCATTCAATCCAGTGGGAGGGACAGGCATCAAGTTGTAATTGCCAAATAAGTTCTCTAAATTCTAGCTTAGATTTCCAGTCACTTCCCCTTTCCTGTTGAATAACTTTCTCTATGAGAAAATTAGTCAGAATTATTACAACTTGATGCTTGTGTCCCCCCTGGATTGAATGACTACCTTTCACTAGCCCCAGCTCTTAAGTTAAGAGCAAACAGATACTAACATTAATATAGAACAACATCCAGTCTTTAAGTGTTTTCTAAGTTTTTTATACATAGGTATATGTGTATACATGTAAAATATTACATGTGAAAACTTTGAATTTTAAAACATATTTTGAAGTTGGTGTTGTTTTTTTTTTTAAATTTAGTTTGTTTTTTGTGTAACAGACAATCAGAGAGGTGCTGGGTGTATTTAAATGGCTTTAGATTCAATGTCAGGTGATTCTGAAGAAGTTTCTGGTATGTTAGAAATGAAAGTGCTAAATCCTTTAAGCTTGTATATTTTATTGGATATTAAAGTGTTGAATTTGATCAACTGGGAGTCCTTTATTGGTACTGGAGCAGCAACTGAAGTGAATATTTGGTTATCGGTGTCTTTACACTTCAGTATTTCACTTGAAAAAAGAAATCTACTGGTAAAGGGGTAAAGACAGAAAAAGAAAGTGTGTGTGTGTGTGTGTGTGTGTGTGTGTGTGTGTGTGTGTGTGTGTGTGTGTGTGTGTGTGTGTATATATATATATATATATATATAAGGCATATATGAAAAGTGGTGTAAGGCAGGGATGTCTAATGAATTGTATACCTGTTGCATCAGTTATGAATGTGGTAGTATGTGAAATAAATCACAAAATGAGTGAGGCAAGGTATATAACACCTGAAGGGCTACGAATTCCAGTTCTGTTAACATATGCATATCACATTATAATAATTGTAAAAAACAAAATTTAGAGAAAAGAAGCAATAATTTGCACAAATGAGTGTCTAGAGATGAAAGGGATACCTTTAAATAAAGAGAAAAGTAAAGGTTTAGGTGATGTAGTTATGACAGGGGTATATATTTTATAGTGAATGAAAGTTCTGTGTTAGGTATAACATTTGAGAATAAAATGTGAGTAGAATTCAATTGGAAAATAATAGAAGGAATAAAACAAACCTGTCTTTTCTGGAGAATATATAAATTATCATTCAGAAAAGAAGCTTACTTAAGTTCAGTACTGATGGGAATAGCAGCATAGGTTCATGGGTTCATAGGTAGGTACTAGGCTATCTGCCTGAAGGCATTTATAATCCTTGCTAGAATGTGTTGGCTTTCGCTGCCCCCTTAGATTAGTTCCCTGTGCCTCTGTCCAGCAGAGCCACTGAAGTGATCCCCGGTGTAGACTTTCTGTTTCCCATCCACTCGTCAAGGTTTCACTTGAAGAGTGTTAGCGAGGAGCTCTGCCTAATGTAGATTGGAATGTTGTTCCAGAGCATGGGAAGTCTCTGAGACAGGAATCTATCCCTCCAACATGTTCTGTTTATTGTTGTGGTGAGGTTTAGATCCCTAGAGCGTGTGGCTCAAGGGGATAAGGTTTTCTTTAGGTGGAGCATGTCAATCAATTCTGGGTTGGACATGGCCTTGTATGTCAGGCAGAGATCACCTCTGAGTAGGTGGTATGCAAGTGGACTTATGTTGCCAAGAGTATTTGAAAAGGAATTATTGCAGATATTTTTTTTCATTTATATCAAGTTCTAGACTAAACCGAGTAAAAGGAGATGTTTTGTATGTAAAAAAAGAGGAACAAGGTTTAGGGTTAATTAACCCAGTAGTATATGCTACTTCATTAAATTTGTACAAAGTGTTAAAATGCGTAAATGAAAAAGATGAGAAATTAGTAGTAAAATCGTTTAAATATAGGAATGATATATTTTGTGGTATGACGATGAAGAAGAGTAAAAGAGAAAAGCGTGTATGAATGAAGAAATAAAATGTTACCAAGAAAAAATAGTTTTGTGGAAAATAAAAATTTATGATATAAAAAATGATAGAGATGTATAAAAATGTAATGATAAAACAGTACTATGTAAAGTCATGGGAAAACCCAGCAGGTGAAATTAATACTATAAAGATAAGAAGCAAATTTTTGTTGAGACTGGTGAGAGATAAATTGTCAGTAAAATGAAATATGCCATATGAAAAGAAAACTGATAGTTTATTTTTCTTGACAACGTAAGTATATTCTATGTAACGTGTTTATGAAATATAAAAGAGTAAAAAAGTTATGGGAAAAGCTATGTAAAGAAGATTTTTTTCAAAGATATAAAAGAAGTAAATAAAATAAACATAGATATGATTAAATATGGCTATTATAAGAATAAAAGTACACGTTAAAAGAAGAGATACAAAGCTATTTTATGTTATATGGGTCATTATGTTAAAAGAAGAGATACAATGTTATTTTATGTTATATGGGTCATTATGTTAAAAGAAGAGATACAACATTATTTTATGTTATATGGGTCATTATGTTAAAAGAAGAGATACAAAGTTATTTTGTGTTATATGGGTCATTATGTTAAAAGAAGAGATACAACGTTATTTTATGTTATATGGGTCATTATGTTAAAAGAAGAGATACAAAGTTATTTTATGTTATATGGGTCATTATGTTAAAAGAAGAGATACAACGTTATTTTATGTTATATGGGTCATTATGTTAAAAGAAGAGATACAAAGTTATTTTATGTTATATGGGTCATTATGTTAAAAGAAGAGATAGAAAGTTATTTTATGTTATATGGGTCATTATGTTAAAAGAAGAGATACAAAGTTATTTTATGTTATATGGGTCATTATGTTAAAAGAAGAGATACAACGTTATTTTATGTTATATGGGTCATTATGTTAAAAGAAGAGATACAAAGTTACTTTATGTTATATGGGTCATTATGTTAAAAGAAGAGATACAAAGTTATTTTATGTTATATGGGTCATATGGAATGAAAGAATAAATGAAATTATGTTTAATGGTAAATGGATTTTAGGGATGAAAATTTAGTATGACTGTACAGGAATTTATGAATATGTGTAAATAGATTTGTGTATTTAAATATTTGTACAATTGTAAATATGTTGTAAATAAGAGTTCTTTTTGTATATAAATAAAGGACTCCTTCTCCTCTTGATACATACCATGGGATCTTTTGCATCCACCTGTGCTACCATCAACTCAAGCAGATGGGACCTCTGTTTAATGTCTCATCAGAAGGACAACTTACTCAGGAATGCAGCAAACCCCTTATACTGCAGTGCAGCGTCAATAATCAACCTTCCTAGTGTGGGAATTGAACACAGAATATTTTGCATCAAAGGTGAGTGTGCTTCCTGTTGCACCAGGTAGACTGTATGTTTCCCTTGTTTCCCTATTAGGTAATTCATCATTGACAACCCAGCTATTTCAAGAAGAAATAACATCTTGTACATAGACATTTCTTTCCTTTCTACCTGTAATAATACTTCTACAGGGCTTTACTGAAAGCTGACAAATGAGGTCACCATATTACATTTATTTGTTCATAAGTGTGACATCATAAGACATCTCAGTTATAGGCTGTGCTGACAACGATGATGCCATTGCTCTTATACTCACGGCATAGCCTGAGGATAGTGGTGCACAGTCATAAAGTGTTCTGCCAGGGCCGCTTCCCCCCTGAAACAGGTGAATAACTCCAGAATTGGTGAGGCAAAATCATGCATAGTACACCAAGGGTAAATGCAATTACTAGAGGGGTCTAAATCCCTTCACATCTCAACACCTCTTTCTAGTGACTATATCAAACCTCTGGAAGTCATTCACTGTGTAGAGAATCCAGGGGATGCTAGGAGAGGCAATAATCACAAGTTTGCTGTAGCAAACAATTAAAGCATTTTCCACATAGCAGTGAATGTGTCACTGAACTGTCCAAGCACAGGTTATGAACAATGAGGCACAGGGAGAGATGTTAAAGTTCTGCAGTGTATACATAAGAAAATTCACCAGCACATGGGAATGCTGGGAGACAGGGGACAATGCAACAGTGTGTGCATGGCATCCATGTCAGCCTCTAATTTCACACTAGTGAGGACTCAGAATTCACACATTTGTGACAGTGGTGGACATGACACAGGGCAGGCCCACATGCAATGGTGGTCATGTGGATTATGCGTCATAAATGCTACAAGCAAGTGCAATATCCAGTGATATGGTTCCCATCATGACTCACCCATTTAGACCATCAGATTTCCATATCACATGATAGTACCTCTCAGTCAAGAACAAGGTCTGTCACCTCTGACTGATCACTTTCAAAGTCATCCCTGACAGCTAGTAGGTCTCACCATTTTAGCAACTCAGTATCAGTTTCACATGATAATGTGTTTCCAATCTCTAGGACCATCCACAATACTCTCATTAATGGCCATTGTATATGTCCTAATACAGATCATTAGTGGCCATTGTGTATGGCCTAATACAGATCATTAATGGCCATTGTGTATGGCCTAATATAGATGTGGCAGCCACTCATAATTTCACTTATTCTGACACACACCTCCCCAAACACCAGTCCTAAACAGTGGCAGGAGAAACTACACTAAACAATAAAACACCTGAAGCAAAGATAACCCAATACATGAGGAGGAATACAAACATTACACTTACCTGAATGAATTAAAAAAAAATACTGCCAATAACTACAGAGAGAAATGGAAAAGAATATGTCATTTAAGAAAAAATATACTCATAAATCATCATTTTAATGCAACAATGCCTTCAGAATAAAAGTAAAAATCCATAATAACATAATTAGGGCATCACAACATCATTGCTTCATAAGCTTGTATGTGTATAAAGGGCTACTGCTTCAAAACCCACCACAATGTTCTAATCTCCATCCTTTCCTGGTATGCCTAGCATTGAGGTTTCTGTCCAATGACCACTGTGCAGCTGTCGCTGGCTGTGTAGTATCCACTGTACATTTTTGTATGATGTATGGAGGAATTTTGCATGTGATGATGTGATGCACAGTGTCAGCTGACCAAGCACTGAGCACAGCCCACATTAACACTGCATTCATCAAGTTTTGTTTTTCTTACCTTTTGCTGTCACATAGTGAAGGTCATGGCCCAAAGCTGCGGACTAGATGCTGCTGATTCACCTGCGCTGCCATGCACTATGTATGAGTCTTCCTGAGGGGTCCTGTGATTATGCCATTGAATGGCCACCATTTCTGTTACGACTTGTGGAACCAGCCATACAGGGAGCTGTGCTATGACAAGTTCATCTATTGGTGGTTCTGGCAGTGCCACACTAGAACCAGATGGAATCATGTTATGTAGAAAACAACAGACAAATATTGTACTTACAGCAACAGGGTCCTACTGAAGGGCCCCAGACTCATTCAGGTAGTGAAGATGGCTTTAAGCAGATGGAACACTTCCTCAATGGCTGTCCATGTCTGGAGAAAGATAATGGTGCAGCTCACATCTCTAGCTTCCTGTGGGTTACATATGTGTAACATTATCCTGGGCGGAAGTGGGTAGCATGCACCACCTGAAAACATAATGTGAAAGAGATAAATGAAGGCAGGGTGATTAGTCATTAAACCATAGTCAGTACATACAACAATAACTATGGGGCTACAAATGTATTCACTGTCTACTTACCAACAAGGTGTCCATACGGTATCCCACAATGAGGTAAGTGGACAGTGAACTTGCATACCACTTGTGGGACTCATGGGCATAATCATAATGCTTGGCTAATACATTTATGATACCACATGGACTCATGGGCATCATAATCAGAATGCTCAGCTGATGCATTGATAGCACGTGTGGGACTCATGGGCATAATCAGAATGCTGGGCTGATACATTGATAGTACGTTTGGGACTTATGGAAATAATCAGAATGCTGGGCTGATACATTGATGATACCACATGTGGGACTCATGGGCATAATCAGAATGCCGAACTGATATATTGATAATGCCATGTGTGGGACTCATGGGAATAATCAGAACACTGAACTGATATATTGATAATGCCATGTGTGGGACTCATGGGCATAATCAGAATGCTGGGCTGATACATTGATGATACCACATGTGGAACTCATGGGGATCATAATCAGAATCCTGGGCTTATACATTGATAGTACATTTGGGACTTATGGAAATAATCAGAATGCTGGGCTGATATATTGATGAAAACACATGTGGGACTCATCGGCATAATCAGAATGCTGGGCTGATACATCAATGATATGGGTCTATATTATAACACTGATCGATCAAATGATCAAACGTCGTTATATCAAACTCAGAAGTTCGAATTCACAGCACATCGAACTACCAGAACAGAAATTTTTTTTCCCCAAGGAAAAAAATTGCTGTCCCCAAAAAAAAAAATATTCAGATATTACATAAAGTGGGGGCTTCACACCCCACACCCCCTGACATTGGGGGCTGTGCCCCCCACACCCCCCTACTTAAATATACCAACTCCAAGATCACACTACTGTGCCAAAAACAGCAAAGTGACGGAAGCGGCCAAGCGAGTTCTTTCCAAGGAAAAGAATTTGCTTATATGCTGCTTCGTCATTTTCTGTTTTCGATATTTGAAGTTTAACCAAGACGCATTCGACAAAATGCATCTTCGGTCTTCTGCTAGGAATCTGATGATACCACATGTGGGACTTATGGGCATAATCAGAATGCTGAACTGATATATTGATAATACCACATGTGGGACTCATGGGCATAATCAGAATGCTGGGCTGATACATTTATGATACAGGTATGGGCATTGCTCACTCCCTGGCAGCTGATGGAATGGTAACTCTTGGTATTATGGTACTATCTCCTTGTAGTCCACATTGGGTTCTGACAGACACTTAGATGCAGTCTATCACACTAAGCACCTCATGCCAATCTATGCATGACACCCATTGTTGCTGCATTATGAATAGATATACTTTTCCATATGTGCTAGGGGTCTATCGAGAAACTGTTGCATTATCCAGAATCTTTAGAGATATCGTGTGTGCCCCTAGATGTGTGTCTGAAAGGTCTCTGTGACAAATATAGTGAGGGATGTGCATATGTTGATATCCACAGGAATAGAAAGCCACACATTTCCCCAGTCCCAGTATATAGGCCATACAAGTTCACCAGAGCCTTTATAATATTTCTGTCTGGTCTAATGTGTTCCACTACCTCCTGCTCCACAAAGTTTCCTATAATGCCGCCTTATATTTTAATTAATTATAAAAAACATGGAAGCAACCTTGCAGTTTATAAGGATGCAGCTGCTATTATTTCAAGCATCTTGCAAATAAAGTACATTTAATCAGGAACACCTTTATTGTAGAGGGATCATATAAAAAAGAGAAATAATGACGTCTTGTTAACTTATATAATCTGAAAACTTTATCATCACACTACTATGCATATGCAAGGAAGGGAGTGTCATTCCCTCCTTGCAGATAAATGTGTGGAGCTGTCCACTGTAGATCTACTTTTACATCTTGGAGTAATTAAAAGAGCACACTAGATTTGACAAAGGCATTTCAGACTGCCTGTGTTATCCCAGCACAAGATGAGCTTTCAGCTCATCAGGCCAACTGTCAAACAGCTGTCATGTATCAGATGAATGACATGATGTGAATTGTAAGATGAGATGAATGACATGATGTGAATTGTAAGATTAACAGTGTAGAATTGTATCCAGTCTACTAATGCAGAGCTAGATATATGGATAAATGTTTGTATATCGAAATATCAAATCATCAAATGCCAAGTGATTGAGCACAAATGCACAATCACAAGTCAATCAGGAAAGGAAAAACAGAGTAAACCATGTTTTGCCAGGAGGCAAGCCCTTCCCATCCCTTGCTAATTATATATATATATCTATAGGTTTACTATTGAAAGTTCGAATCAGTTTCGGTTGACCAATAACAAGGATCGATTCGAAATGCTGAATATGAAATTTCAAATGTAAGCCCAAAGTGAAACTGAATGCATCAACCACCATGGTTCGATGTATTTGACATAGCAGGAGGAGACATCACACTTCCTACTACGCACATTAATGTACCATTGAACTTTACAGTCAACGGTACAATACTTTTAGCATTTTCCTGGGGACTACGTTCCCCCTGCATACCCTCTGTAAATTAAATATACCAACTCTGAGATCACACTACAGTGAGGAAATTGGCTAATTCCCTGTACCTCACTAAAGCGCAACCTCCCTGCACAATGTCGAACCAAAATGATCGACCTACACTACCCATTCACTGTCATGTAACTCGATTGATTTTGGGTCGACATTCTGCCTACTTGGGAAACTGCCTTTTGACCATGTGCCAGTCGACCAAAGCAGTTTCAACGTTGCCATAGTAAACCATATATATATATAGGTTCATAGATTGGTACTATGCTAACTGCCCTTGCGTTCCATTTTAAGCCTAGCCAATTATCCCTTGTGAGACTCAAACCCTGTATATATATATATATATATATATATATATATATATATATATATATATATATATATATCTTACCAACTCCAATATTGCACTACACTTGGGAAAGGGCACATTGCCTGATCCCCACTGTACTGCAATTTAGCATGCATTTAAAAACCCAGTATGCGAGATCAGCTGATTTTTGTCTCAAACACTATGTATGTTTGGGTATGTGTTTGTGTGCCTGTCTGTCTGTTATATGCATATAGCCCCAACATAAACAAAGCCAGCATGCACTGCATTACATTAGACATGATGTTTTTTGTTTGAGTATGTCAGTGTCAGAAGGAGGAATTTGAATTGCTTTTGGTAAATATGCCTTTGAGTCTAATACCAAGACCTTTGTATATACCAAAACTTTCAGCACTGGAGGTGAGAATAAGCATGCGAGATTGTCTGGGCTAAGGTTAGAGTAAGAGATCGTGTAGTGTGTGTTTGATGCTATTTGTAATGGTTTGGGAATGCTAGGATTTAGCGTTAAAGGAAAGGGAAATACCGTATGGTATGTGTGTCTTGTGTAATGGTAGTGTTGGAGAAAGGGTCTTCTAAGGTAAGATGCAGATTTAGGGTTAGGGTTTGGGTTAGTGCGAATTAGCAAGGTACTGCAACATGAGCCCACCTGAATTTGTATCTGATATGGTGACTTCTTCTCTCACTAAGGTCAGAAGCACCAATTCAGTGAAATAAGATGAAATGCCAGGAAGCCTAATCTGTACAATAAGAAGTTGTCTAATAAACCCCCTTATGATCATTCTTAATAAAGTGTTAAAAACTTTGCATGACCCCTTATACTGGAAAGCAGGTCACTGCAGTTCCAGTCAAGATGGAATAACCTTGCACAGGCCACAATAATTATAGAGAGAATGTTCAGCTTCACAAGTGTATTGTGACAGGCAATAGAAAGAATTACTATATGATGCTCTCACTCTGACAAAAATCACACGATTAGAATATGAAGAAGATTTCCTGTATCTGTCTGAGTTGCTTCTTGTTTGTTCACACGTTTTTTCAAAACTGTGATGCCACCATAGATAAAAGTTTCTGTCCAAGCAGCTTACTTAAGTCTGGATGAAGCAACCAGCACTATACCTCATAATGGAGTCCAACATAAACTTAAGAATCTGAATATAGATGAAAATGGAGCCAAAATGACTTGCGTAAAGGGCGTCGGTCTTCATTACCTTTTCTTATCAGTAGTGTTCCCTCCGAGGTTTATCCTTATGCCATCCATTCCTGCCTGACATATTTTTTCTGAAGCCAAAAATGGCTTTAGTGGCTTACCAAATACAGAGATTACTTAAAATGTGAAAGCATTGTCCATAAACAGATTAACACTATTCCCTTTCAAAGAGCACCTAGCATTACAAATTGAGCTTTTATTTCATCTCCCTATTAGCAAACACTCTAATATTTTGAGTGACTTTAATCAGCTTTTAATAAAGTGCGACACATATATCTTAAATGTAGGCTATGCTCTAGAATTACTAGGCTTAATAAATAAAAACTCCCCTGTGAAGCTGATAAACAAACCTACTATGGAGCACAGCATTCCTGACCTGTTTTTACAAATATGGCTGTATCTTGCACGTCTACTTCTGGCATGTACTACTCCAGTGACATCTGACCTCAGTCTTGTGACATTCTCCTTTAAATTCCAAAAAGCTCTGCAGCAAATGACACTGAATTAAATTACCACAAATATGCCAACCTCAACAGACTATATGCTGAAATATCAAAATTCACTAAAAGTCCTGCTTTGTCAGTAGCACAACAGGTAGTACACTTGCCTTTGATGCTGAAGGCTATGGGTTTTATTCCCACACCAGGTAGATTTATTGCTGACATTGCAGTGGGGCATAAGGGGGGGGGGGTGCTGCATTCCTGAGTGTCATCCTTCAGATGAGACATTAAAATCTCTTCTTGAGTTGGTGATAGCTCGGGTGGATGTAAAAGATCCCATGGCACCTATGTAAAGGAGCATGGGAAGTTCTCCATCCCATTGCCTTGGCCAAATTTCCCCTAGTAGTATAAATACCTTTTTGGGTGTCCCCTGAAAAGAGGCTCCTAGTGAGACTAATCGTCAACAAGGGATAGATAAATAAACTGCACCACCCCTTACCTTGATACAACAACAAGCTTCACTAAGGAATTGTATACCTATTTAGAATTTAAAAAAAAATGCATATCTCTAGCAGTCCCTACCAGAAGCAGATATCACAGAAAATTCAAAAATAAACGACCATGGTGGTTTATCAACATAAATAAATAAAATATACCATCGCATAAATAGAATCTATAACAAAAAATACACCTCTTAAATTATATAGCAGATCCAAAAACATCTTCTCAAGGAACATAGCAAAAGCATTACCAGAAAAATTAAAAATAATATTTGGTTCACTAAAGCAATTCATGGACTATCATTAAACTTAAAGATAATTATAAATTATAAACCCTTCCTTAGCTATGTTAGAAAACAAAAAACAATATTCTAGATTGGTCCAGTCTTATTCCTAATGAGTTCCTGTTCTGACCCAGTAGACATTGCCAGTATATTTGCAAAGAACTTTAGGTCAAACTACCAAGACTTCTATCCATCACCCTGAAATACCTGAATCCCTTATTCCCACAATTCTCTAAATATCATTTACTGAAAGTGCTAAAGAAGACCAAAGATATCGCCTGCATGGCATCTGGCTACACCTGGATTCTTAATTAACAGTGTTAATCATGACTCTGCAGCCCCACACCTTAAACTGCTTAACCTAAGTTAAACGTTTGGTTTTATCCCTGATGAAGGGTGCACTGCAGTGGTGATGCCCCTCCAAAAGGGAGGCCTTACAACTGACCCAGATAATTACAGACCTATCGGCCATACAAGTCTCATCTTCAAAGCCACAAAAAATATTAGAACTGACCTGATAAACTATCAAATCAAGAATCTTATTAGACTTGACTCCTGACAGTTTGTCTTTGTGAAAGGTGGATCCTGTCTATTTAACCTGGTAAACTTCTTTAAAAGGGTTACAGGGGCTGTAGATGGTGACCGTGTTGTAGACACTGAATATCTTGACCTGGACAAAGACTTCAACACCATTTCCCTTGCTGGCATCATACAGAACATAATGCTTTAAAAATGTTTTAATATAGATAGCAAACTGGCTGGAAGCCAGAACCTACACACACACACACACACACACACACACACACACACACACACACAACAAGCTGCAGGCACCTCATCAGAAAGTACAAAAGTGACCAATGGTGACCCTTAGGTCTGGTGCTGGCACCTCTAATTTTTAACATTTAACTCTCAGACCTCCAAGCAGACAGTGAAGACCCCTGGCTAACAAAGTCTGCATATAATTATACATTTTTTTGTTTTGTTTTATTTTGTTAAGTCAGCCTCTGACACCCAAGCCATCCGGAAAGAACTCTTATGTATAAACTCTTGGTGTACTAAAAATGGCCTAAATATGTAGTATTGTCCCCTCCCCTCATCATTTTGTATAGGTAACTCACCACTACAAAATTAAAATGTAGTCAGGGATATAGGAACTTGGGTTGATAATTCCCCTCTCTTTTGACTATCTGTGACAACAGTTATCAGGAAATCATTTTATTTATGCAGTTAGTTGCCAGATGATTGTCAGTATAAAGAGGTAATTATTCCCTTATACTCAGCATTGATCAGCCCAGATACTGAGTACATCTAGTTCAGGCTGTATCTCACTAAATATATCAAACATTTATTAAGACCTCATATGTTTTTAACCAAAGAGATCACAGGCTTCAAGTCCCCAATATATCAAGACAAGCTGAAAGTTCCATACCTTTATTCAATGTCTTAGAGACTTTTGAGGGGAAATTACCATTTCATTCACAGTGCCACTGCAGAGCCAGTTGACCTAGACCTTCTGTATCCCTTCAAGCCCAATGGCTCCAATAATACTAGAACCTGTGACCTAAATATTAATTAACAGATAAATTAAATTTGATAGAAGGACATGTTTATATCACAGTGCCTCCTAAACCTCTGGAATAAACTTACCTATATGTTAAGCAGTGCTACTCACTTTTGTTCTTAAAAAAATCGGATAACTGAATGGGTATCACTAATTTTACTCCGGAACTGGTATTTTATTCTTGGAGAAAGGAGGCATGGCCTCTGGGTAAGTGCTGGTAATGCATAAATGGTCATTAGACTCAGCCTTAGAATATCTATGAATTTAAGAATGGTACAATAGAACTGATCTTGACTTTAATGAGAAACTTATCAATGGACAGCTGACAAGGTAATAAAAGATTCAAGAGTCCTTTCAGTGAAAGCGCTTTGAGGTAGATGCCCACATAGCAGCTACCATTCACAAAGCACACAGAGATACCAGCTTTATCCACTGTGGAATTCAGAGCCATTCCAAAGGAAAATTCTTCCTTTTTCATAACTGTTACCAAAAGAGTATTAGAATATTCTGTCACCTGCTTATACCATGGTGGTGCAAATGGATTTGTTGCAAAGTTTACTTACAAAGAAAATTAAATGCCTCAAGGGATTATTTAAAAGCTACAGAGTATAGCAAATCTGTCTTCGCTGTATCGTACTGCCTTGTCAGAGGAGACCTATGCATGACATACAGAATAAAAAGGACTCCATACAATTTGAAATCATCTGCTTAGAATACTTTCCTGGTAACCTAACCCAAGAGGCCACACATTCTCAGTAAACTCAGCCCTACATTGGAATGTAAAATCTTAATTTCTCAAAAGCTATTGGATAAACTTACCTCCCAGTTAAAGTCACCCCATCAAGCTACACCATCAAAGAGGAATAATATGACCACAAGGCACAGCAAACAGTAATTGAAGTAAACACATGAGGTGCTACAAATACTAAACATGGGAGAGATGACCCAACAACTAAACAGTACATCTGTAAAAACAGGCATCTTACCCCTACCAAGTGTTGGCGTATAGAATAAACTCATTTCTACATATAATGGGACTGTCCGAGCTGGTGCATAGAATTAACTAATTTCTACATATAATGGGACTGTCCGAGTTGGTGAATAGAAGTAACTCATTTCTACATATAATGGGACTGTCCGAGTTGGTGCATAGAATTAACTCATTTCTACATATAATGGGACTGTCCGAGTTGGTGAATAGAAGTAACTCATTTTACATATAATGGGACTGTCCGAGTTGGTGCATAGAATTAACTGATTTCTACATATAATGGGACTGTCCGAGTTGGTGCATAGAATTAACTCATTTCTACATATAATGGGACTGTCTGAGCTGGTGCATAGAATTAACTCATTTCTACATATAATGGGACTGTCCGAGCTGGGGCATAGAATTAACTCATTTCTACATATAATGGGACTGTCCGAGTTGGTGCATAGAATTAAGTCATTTCTACATATAATGGGACTGTCCGAGTTGGTGAATAGAAGTAACTCATTTTACATATAATGGGACTGTCCGAGTTGGTGCATAGAATTAACTGATTTCTACATATAATGGGACTGTCCGAGTTGGTGCATAGAATTAACTCATTTCTACATATAATGGGACTGTCTGAGCTGGTGCATAGAATTAACTCATTTCTACATATAATGGGACTGTCCGAGCTGGGGCATAGAATTAACTCATTTCTACATATAATGGGACTGTCCGAGTTGGTGCATAGAATGAACTCATTTCTACATATAATGGGACTGTTCGAGTTGGTGCATAGAATTAACTCATTTCTACATATAATGGGACTGTCCGAGTTGGTGCATAGAATTAACTCATTTCTACATACAATGGGACTGTCCGAGTTGGTGCATAGAATTAACTCATTTCTACATATAATGGGACTGTCCGAGTTGGTGCATAGAATTAACTCATTTCTACATATAATGGGGCTGTCCGAGTTGGTGCATAGAATTAACTCATTTCTACATACAATGGGACTGTCCGAGTTGGTGCATATAATTAACTCATTTCTACATATAATGGGACTGTCCGAGTTGGTGCATAGAATTAACTCATTTCTACATATAATGGGACTGTCCGAGTTGGTGCATAGAATTAACTAATTTCTACATATAATGGGACTGTCCGAGTTGGTGCATAGAATTAACTAATTTCTACATATAATGGGACTGTCCGAGTTGGTGCATAGAATTAACTAATTTCTACATATAATGGGACTGTCCGAGTTGGTGCATTGAATTAACTCATTTCTGCATATAATGGGACTGTCCGAGTTGGTGCATAGAATTAACTCATTTCTACATATAATGGGACTGTCTGAGTTGGTGCATAGAATTAACTCATTTCTATATATAATGTGACTGTCCGAGTTGGTGCATAGAATTAAGTCATTTCTACATATAATGGGACTGTCTGAGTTGGTGCATAGAATTAAGTCATTTCTACATACAATGGGACTGTCCGAGTTGGTGCATAGAATTAACTAATTTCTACATATAATTGGACGGTCTGAGTTGGTGCATAGAATTAACTAATTTCTACATACAATGGGACTGTCCGAGTTGGTGCATAGAATTAACTCATTTCTACATATAATGGGACTGTCTGAGTTGGTGCATAGAATTAACTCATTTCTACATATAATGGGACTGTCCGAGTTGGTGCATAGAATTAACTAATTTCTACATATAATGGGACTGTCCGAGTTGGTGCATAGAATTAACTCATTTCTACATATAATGGGACTGTCCGAGTTGGTGCATAGAATTAACTCATTTCTACATACAATGGGACTGTCCGAGTTGGTGCATAGAATTAACTCATTTCTACATATAATGGGACTGTCCGAGTTGGTGCATAGAATTAACTCATTTCTACATATAATGGGACTGTCTGAGTTGGTGCATAGAATTAACTAATTTCTACATATAATGGGACTGTCCGAGTTGGTGCATAGAATTAACTAATTTCTACATATAATGGGACTGTCCGAGTTGGTGCATAGAATTAACTAATTTCTACATATAATGGGACTGTCCGAGTTGGTGCATTGAATTAACTCATTTCTGCATATAATGGGACTGTCCGAGTTGGTGCATAGAATTAACTAATTTCTACATATAATGGGACTGTCTGAGTTGGTGCATAGAATTAAGTCATTTCTACATATAATGGGACTGTCTGAGTTGGTGCATAGAATTAACTCATTTCTACATATAATGGGACTGTCCAAGTTGGTGCATAGAATTAACTCATTTCTACATATAATGGGACTGTCCGAGTTGGTGCATAGAATTAACCCATTTCTACATATAATGGGACTGTCCGAGCTGGTGCATAGAATTAACTCATTTTTTCATATAACGGGACTGTCAAAGCTGGTGCATAGAATTAACTTAATTCTACATATAATGGGACTGTCCGAGTTGGTGCATAGAATTAACTCATTTCTACATATAATGGGACTGTCCGAGCTGGTGCATAGAATTAACTCATTTCTACATATAATGGGACTGTCCGAGCTGGTGCATAGAATTAACCCATTTCTACATATAATGGGACTGTCCGAGCTGGTGCATAGAATTAACTCATTTTTACATATAACGGGACTGTCAAAGCTGGTGCATAGAATTAACTTAATTCTACATATAATGGGACTGTCCGAGTTGGTGCATAGAATTAACTCATTTCTACATATAATGGGACTGTCCGAGCTGGTGCATAGAATTAACTCATTTCTACATATAATGGGACTGTCCGAGCTGGTGCATAGAATTAACTCATTTCTACATATAATAAGACTGTCCGAGCTGGTGCATAGAACTAAGTCATTTCTACATATAATGGGACTGTCCGAGTTGGTGCATAGAATTAAGTCATTTCTACATATAATGGGACTGTCCGAGCTGGTGCATAGAATTAACTCATTTCAACATATAATTGGACGGTCTGACTTGGTGCATAGAATTAATTCATTTCTACATATAATGGGACTGTCCGAGTTGGTGCATAGAATTAACTCATTTCTACATATAATGGGACTGTCCGAGTTGGTGCATAGAATAACTCATTTCTAAATATAATGGGACTGTCCGAGTTGGTGCATAGAATTAACTCATTTCTACATATAATGGGACTGTCTGAGTTGGTGCATAGAATTAACTCATTTCAACATATAATTGGACGGTCTGACTTGGTGCATAGAATTAATTCATTTCTACATATAATGGGACTGTCCGAGTTGGTGCATAGAATTAACTCATTTCTAAATATAATGGGACTGTCCGAGTTGGTGCATAGAATTAACTCATTTCTACATATAATGGGACTGTCCAAGTTGGTGCATAGAATTAACTCATTTCTACATATAATGGGACTGTCCGAGTTGGTGCATAGAATTAACTCATTTCTACATATAATGGGACTGTCCGAGTTGGTGCATAGAATTAACTAATTTCTACATATAATGGGACTGTCCGAGTTGGTGCATAGAATTAACTGATTTCTACATATAATGGGACTGTCCGAGCTGGTGCATAGAATTAAGTCATTTCTACATATAATGGGACTGTCCGAGTTGGTGCATAGAATTAACTGATTTCTACATATAATGGGACTGTCCGAGCTGGTGCATAGAATTAAGTCATTTCTACATATAATGGGAATGTCCGAGCTGGTGCATAGAATTAACTAATTTCTACATATAATGGGACTGTCCGAGTTGGTGCATAGAAGTAACACATTTCTACATATAATGGGACTGTTCGAGTTGGTGCATAGAATTAACTCATTTCTACATATAATTGGACGGTCTGACTTGGTGCATAGAATTAATTCATTTCTACATATAATGGGACTGTCCGAGTTGGTGCATAGAATTAACTCATTTCTACATATAATGGGACTGTCCGAGCTGGTGCATAGAATTAACTCATTTCTACATATAATGGGACTGTCCGAGCTGGGGCATAGAATGAACTCATTTCTACATATAATGGGACTGTCCGAGTTGGTGCATAGAATTAACTAATTTCTACATATAATGGGACTGTCCGAGCTGGTGCATAGAATTAACTCATTTCTACATATAATGGGACTGTCAGAGCTGGGGCATAGAATTAACTCATTTCTACATATAATGGGACTGTCCAAGTTGGTGCATAGAATTAAGTCATTTCTACATATAATGGGACTGTCCGAGTTGGTGCATAGAATTAACTAATTTCTACATATAATGGGACTGTCCGAGCTGGTGCATAGAATTAACTCATTTCTACATATAATGGGACTGTCCGAGTTGGTGCATAGAATTAACTCATTTCTACATATGATGGGACTGTCTGAGTTGGTGCATAGAATTAACTCATTTCTACATATAATGGGACTGTCCAAGTTGGTGCATGGAATTAACTCATTTCTCCATATAATGGGACTGTCCGAGCTGGTGCATAGAATTAACTCATTTCTACATATAATGGGACTGTCCGAGTTGGTGCATAGAATTAAGTCATTTCTACATATAATGTGACTGTCCGAGTTGGTGCATAGAATTAACTCATTTCTACATATAATCGGACTGTCCGAGTTGGTGCATAGAATTAACTCATTTCTACATATAATGTGACTGTCCGAGCTGGTGCATAGAATTAACTCATTTTACATATAATGGGACTGTCCGAGCTGGTGCATAGAATTAACTCATTTTACATATAATGGGACTGTCCGAGCTGGTGCATAGAATTAACTAATTTCTACATATAATGGGACTGTCCGAGCTGGTGCATAGAATTAACTCATTTTACATATAATGGGACTGTCCGAGCTGGTGCATAGAATTAACTAATTTCTACATATAATGGGACTGTCCGAGTTGGTGCATAGAATTAACTCATGTCTACATATAATGGGACTGTCCGAGCTGGTGCATAGAATTAAGTAATTTCTACATATAATGGGACTGTCCGAGTTGGTGCATAGAATTAAGTAATTTCTACATATAATGGGACTGTCCAAGATGGTGCATAGAATTAAGTCATTTCTACATATAATGGGACTGTCCGAGTTGGTGCATAGAATTAACTCATTTCTACATATAATGGGACTGTCCGAGTTGGTGCATAGAATCACCTCATTTCTACATATAATGGGACTGTCCGAGTTGGTGCATAGAATTAACTTATTTCTACATATGATGGGACTGTCCGAGTTGGTGCATAGAATCACCTCATTTCTACATATAATGGGACTGTCCGAGCTGGTGCATAGAATTAACTCATTTTTACATATAATGGGACTGTACGAGTTGGTGCATAGAATTAACTCATTTCTACATGTAATGGGACTGTCCGAGCTGATGCATAGAATTAACTCATTTCTACATACAATGGGACTGTCCGAGTTGGTGCATAGAATTAACTAATTTCTACATATAATGGGACTGTCCAAGTTGGTGCATAGAATTAACTCATTTCTACATATAATGGGACTGTCCAAGTTGGTGCATAGAATTAATTCATTTCTACATATAATGGGACTGTCTGAGTTGGTGAATAGAATTAACTCATTTATACATATAATGGGACTGTCCGAGCTGGTGCATAGAATTAACTCATTTCTACATATAATGGGACTGTCCGAGTTGGTGCATAGAATTAACTCATTTCTACATATAATGGGACTGTCCGAGTTAGTGAATAGAATTAATGCATTTCTACATATAATGGGACTGTCCGAGTTGGTGCATAGAATTAACTCATTTCTACATATAACGGGACTGTCAAAGCTGGTGCATAGAATTAACTCATTTCTACATATAATGGGACTGTCCGAGCTGGTGCATAGAATTAACTAATTTCTACATATAATGGGACTGTCCGAGTTGGTGCATAGAATTAACTGATTTCTACATATAATGGGACTGTCCGAGCTGGTGCATAGAATTAACTCATTTCTACATATAATGGGACTGTCCAAGTTGGTGCATAGAATTAAGTCATTTCTACATATAATGGGACTGTCCGAGTTGGTGCATAGAATTAACTAATTTCTACATATAATGGGACTGTCCGAGCTGGTGCATAGAATTAACTCATTTCTACATATAATGGGACTGTCCGAGTTGGTGCATAGAATTAACTCATTTCTACATATGATGGGACTGTCTGAGTTGGTGCATAGAATTAACTCATTTCTACATATAATGGGACTGTCCAAGTTGGTGCATGGAATTAACTCATTTCTCCATATAATGGGACTGTCCGAGCTGGTGCATAGAATTAACTCATTTCTACATATAATGGGACTGTCCGAGTTGGTGCATAGAATTAAGTCATTTCTACATATAATGTGACTGTCCGAGTTGGTGCATAGAATTAACTCATTTCTACATATAATCGGACTGTCCGAGTTGGTGCATAGAATTAACTCATTTCTACATATAATGTGACTGTCCGAGCTGGTGCATAGAATTAACTCATTTTACATATAATGGGACTGTCCGAGCTGGTGCATAGAATTAACTCATTTTACATATAATGGGACTGTCCGAGCTGGTGCATAGAATTAACTAATTTCTACATATAATGGGACTGTCCGAGCTGGTGCATAGAATTAACTCATTTTACATATAATGGGACTGTCCGAGCTGGTGCATAGAATTAACTAATTTCTACATATAATGGGACTGTCCGAGTTGGTGCATAGAATTAACTCATGTCTACATATAATGGGACTGTCCGAGCTGGTGCATAGAATTAAGTAATTTCTACATATAATGGGACTGTCCGAGTTGGTGCATAGAATTAAGTAATTTCTACATATAATGGGACTGTCCAAGATGGTGCATAGAATTAAGTCATTTCTACATATAATGGGACTGTCCGAGTTGGTGCATAGAATTAACTCATTTCTACATATAATGGGACTGTCCGAGTTGGTGCATATAATCACCTCATTTCTACATATAATGGGACTGTCCGAGTTGGTGCATAGAATTAACTTATTTCTACATATGATGGGACTGTCCGAGTTGGTGCATAGAATCACCTCATTTCTACATATAATGGGACTGTCCGAGCTGGTGCATAGAATTAACTCATTTTTACATATAATGGGACTGTACGAGTTGGTGCATAGAATTAACTCATTTCTACATGTAATGGGACTGTCCGAGCTGATGCATAGAATTAACTCATTTCTACATACAATGGGACTGTCCGAGTTGGTGCATAGAATTAACTAATTTCTACATATAATGGGACTGTCCAAGTTGGTGCATAGAATTAACTCATTTCTACATATAATGGGACTGTCCAAGTTGGTGCATAGAATTAATTCATTTCTACATATAATGGGACTGTCTGAGTTGGTGAATAGAATTAACTCATTTATACATATAATGGGACTGTCCGAGCTGGTGCATAGAATTAACTCATTTCTACATATAATGGGACTGTCCGAGTTGGTGCATAGAATTAACTCATTTCTACATATAATGGGACTGTCCGAGTTAGTGAATAGAATTAATGCATTTCTACATATAATGGGACTGTCCGAGTTGGTGCATAGAATTAACTCATTTCTACATATAACGGGACTGTCAAAGCTGGTGCATAGAATTAACTCATTTCTACATATAACGGGACTGTCAAAGCTGGTGCATAGAATTAACTCCTTTCTACATATAATGGGACTGTCCGAGTTGGTGCATAGAATTAAGTCATTTCTGCATATAATGGGACTGTCCGAGTTGGTGCATAGAATTAACTCATTTCTACATATAATGGGACTGTCCGAGTTGGTGCATAGAATTAACTCATTTCTACATATAATGGGACTGTCCAAGTTGGTGCATAGAATTAACTCATTTCTACATATAATGGGATTGTCCGAGTTGGTGCATAGAATTAATTCATTTCTACATATAATGGGACTGTCCGAGTTGGTGCATAGAATTAACTCATTTCTACATATAATGGGACTGTCCGAGTTGGTGCATAGAATTAAGTCATTTCTACATATAATGGGAATGTCTGAGTTGGTGCCTAGAATTAACTCATTTCTACATATAATGGGACTGTCCGAGCTGGTGCATAGAAGTAAATAATTTCTACATATAATGGGACTGTTCGAGTTGGTGCATAGAATTAACTCATTTCTACATATAAAGGGACTGTCCGAGTTCGTGCATAGAATTAACTCATTTCTGCATATAATGGGACTGTCTGAGTTGGTGCATAGAATTAACTCATTTCTGCATATAATGGGACTGTCTGAGTTGGTGCATAGAATTAACTCATTTCTACATATGATGGGACTGTCTGAGTTGGTGCATAGAATTAACTCATTTCTACATATAATGGGACTGTCCGAGTTGGTGCATAGAATTAACTCATACATATAATATAACCTCTGAGTTGGTGCATAGAATTAACTCATTTCTACATATAATGGGACTGTCCGAGTTGGTGCATAGAATTAACTCATTTCTACATATAATGGGACTGTCCGAGTTGGTGCATAGAATTAACTGATTTCTACATATAATGGGACTGTCCGAGTTGGTGCATAGAATTAACTGATTTCTACATATAATGGGACTGTCCGAGTTGGTGCATAGAATTAACTCATTTCTACATATAATGGGACTGTCCGAGTTGGTGCATAGAATTAACTGATTTCTACATATAACGGGACTGTCCGAGCTGATGCATATAATTACGTCATTTCTACATATAATGGGGCTGTCCGAGTTGGTGCATATAATTAACTCATTTCTACATATAATGTGACTGTCCGAGCTGGTGCATAGAATTAACTCATTTCTACATATAATGGGACTGTCCGAGCTGGTGCATAGAGGTAACTAATTTCTACATATAATGGGACTGTTCGAGTTGGTGCATAGAATTAACTCATTTCTACATATAATGCGACTGTCCGAGTTGGTGCATAGAATTAACTCATTTCTACATATAATGGGACTGAATTAGTCTAAATCTCCCTACCATCATTACAGGGTCAACAGATGCCATGTTGGAAGGTTTGCTGATGAAAAGGTGATAATGATTGTGTATGTTGGTGTGTGTGTGGGGGGCTATGCTGTGCCCGAGAAAGGACTTTGCAAAAATAACATGGTTAACATGAACCCGTAAGTGCCTTTTTACGTAAATTATGTCATTCAGAAGCAAGAGCTTTAGGCAAATAAGTGCTACGGGCTTCCTCAGATTTTCTAGGTTATAATGAGACAGATCTCAGTTAAGACTTGTTAAGACTTGTGGGCTGTGGCTGCTTTAAGTTACAATGTCCTTGTCATTACCTGAATACATTATATGCTGCTTATTAGTGAACCGGGTTACACTCAGATGTCTAACTTACAGTTATATCCTTTCTATGTTTATTGTTTTTCTCTTACTAACTAAGGATTAAGAGGCAATGTTGTTACATATAGTTCAAAATGGCTGATGAATAGCTGGCTAATAAAAATAATTCATAACCTTATCCCAATTCGGGACTGGGCATTACTTTTGTGTTTGAGTTAAGTATTTGTTTATGCAGTGTTATCATTAAAATTCTAGTACAAACTTCAGAGACAATTAATGAGGAAAACTGGCCCAAATGACTTTCCAAGTACATGTTTTCATAAGCAAGTAACCATGAAAAGTATTTGTACAGATAAAAATTAACTGATTTGAGGGGTGAATTAAGATGAGATTTGCACCCTCCCAGGAAGAACATTTGGTTTAAGTTCCAGCATAATCCAAACCACTGACATGAATTACTGAGCTATGGCATGGCCAAGGTAGGCTAGTAAATGTGTTTTACTTAAAAAGTGAGTGAACTTTAGAAAAAGATGTGCACTAGCACTGAAGTTGGAATAGGAGGAGAGGTTATAGGAGCTGGGATACAGTAGGGCACCGTCACCTCCTTTTTTGTTGGATTGGTCAGTCCTCATAATGTTATAGCTAGGTGGTAATATTTCTGTATCTTCCATATTGGCTTTAAGCCATGTTTCAGTGATGGGTAGGATACCCGGGTAATAGATTGATATCCAGGAATGTAGATCTGTAATTTTATTACAAATATTACAAAGATTTAATAGTACCAGGTATAATTATTTGGTTGTACTTGCGCTTGACAGAGTAGGAGAATATTATGCTTGTGAATGGGAACTGGATTGGGTGGAAATATCTTTGTATAAGGAATAAAGGATAAATTATAGGAGGCATGGCTAGTAACTAAAGTAGTGGAGTTATCTGAGCTGTTAAGTTGCTTGAAGGAACTGATGGTGCTGAGGTTTTGGTTTAGATTAGTAGGGTCAGGGTTTGGTCTATGTCCACACACAATTGACTCTGAGTTCCAAATCAAAAATTTGGAATAATTCCTAAAGGTGGGTATGAGCAAATGTTTTGTTTTGAGGAAGGGGTGATCACTGTGAAGTGTTCTGTATTTAGGGCAGAGAGAAGGAGAGAGATTGAAAAGGCTAGGAAATATATCAGAATAGTTACTGTAATTGTCTAGGTTAAGTAGGAGGCCAGAGGTCAGGGTTGTGGTAGTGTAGTTTAAGGGAAAGTGATAGTATGTTAAGTGGGAGGTCAGTAGTAGAATATGGGAGAATAATGAAAGAAGCAACGTCTCGTTTAAAAGACTTACTGCTCAGGTGGAAAGGTGGTAGAGAACTAGAGTTTAGGAAAACGTCTTTTAGATTGAAAGGTAGATGGAAAAGTGAAGGACTGGTGGTGGGGCAAAAGGTTAGTGGTTGTATGGGATGTACAAAAAAAGGCTGAGATGATTAAGAGATTAGTTAATATATTGTAGGGAGGGCTTTTTAACTATCTTACCACTGAGTAGTCAAACCTGCTAGGGTTTGACTGGCATGAATGTGAGAGAGGCTGAGATGATTAAGAAATTAGGTAATTATATTGGGGAGAAGAGTTTTGTACTATCTTGATGTTGAGTAGTCAAATCTGTTAGGGGGTGGGGTGTAGTGCAGAATAAATGTAAAACAAAGAGGAGTGGATGAGTAAGGTAGGGGAAAGGAGTGAGAAACAGTGAAGTGAGTGATATACCTGCTGAGAATGTTTGGAGAACCCAAAAGAAACAATCAGTAGGTTATACTCATAGCAGGTCAGTAATTCCCAGCTATTGTACACAGCTATAAGAATATAAAAGATATGAAAGTCCAAAGCACAGCAGAGTTAAAGGGTATAGTGCTTAACAATGTAGTGTAATATTCTTAGCTAGAGTTTGTTCCTTTGAGTTAAGAATGTTTAACTTTCCCTTTGAGTGTAATGGGGAAAGCAGAGGGTGGGGGGGCCAGCTTAACAATCAAATAGCAGCTATTAAAAAATGTGGGGCTTAATAGTATAGTATAGTATAATAGCTTTACCATCATAATGTCGACTGGTGGATAGTCAAGTGAGTATGAAGGAAAGGAGTGTGCCAACATCCCAAAACTGCAAATGCAAATGTTGTGAATCGCAAAATCCTGTCCCATTTCTGACCCATTTTAGCACTTGTTTAGCATGTACAGCAGTCAGAAATGTCGATTTTGGTGTTTTTGCTACATTTTGACCATTCGGCATTACAGGAGTCGCTGACAAAAGTCACTCATATGCAAAGTCAAGCAATGTGCGCTCGACATTATGATAGTAAACCATATAAAATTGTTAGCCAGAGTTTGCTCCTTTGACTTAAGAAAGTCTGAACTTTCCCTTAGAGTGTGATGGGGAAAGGCAGACAGTGAGGGAGAAAAGCTGAAGGATTATTTCTCCTATATTGCCATGCCAAGTGCACATTACTGCACTTACAAAATGGGACATCTGTTAAATTGGTTTGTATTTGTTTTATTATTATGAAAATACATATTATGGTGTCTGTTTTATTATTAGTGCAATACACAGTTTCTTATATTTGTTAATGCAAACAGTTATTTTACTTAATGTTTTATATTTGTTGTGGAATATGCAACTGTTGTTGGAAGACATATTTTACATCCAAAATATACACATTATGTTAAGTGTTTTTGTCTAAACACAAACACAGAGTGAGTTTGTTATATACACACACTTGTAGATGCAGAGTCATGTCTGACTGGAATAGACCCCATTTTCAGAGAAGGCCCAAGGAGAAACACTCCAGATGCATGTCTTTGGAATGTGGGAGGAAACCCACGCGAACAGAGGGAGGACATGCAGACTCTGCACAGAAGGTACCCCAGCCAAGAATCAAACCAGGGAACCTCTTGCTGTGACACAACATTGCTAACCACTGCACCACTGTGCCACCCACTTTGGTTAGCATTTATGCTATATTTCTGCCTTCTAATTGTACTGGTGTCTTATTATTTTGCAAAGATAGCTCTATTTGTTTAAGGCTCTTTTTTTCTTACATTATATAGTGAAGTTGGCAAAAAGAGACAGCACTCCATTTTATTCTGCCTATGTGTTGAGGCCAGCCTAAGACAGCTGCACTCCACTCCTTTCCATCCTACTGTTCAGAGAATAAGACACTTTCTTTTAAAGACTTTAGCTATCTAAGCTTCTACCATTCACTCACAAGTTTGTTCCAATTCACCCTCTTACTGTGAAGAAATATTCTCTTATGTCTTAATTGGTTTAACTGTGATCCTGTGATCTGAAGGTCATTGCTACCATTGCAGTTCTCCTATCCAGTGCAGTAAATTCCAATCACAAATTCCCTTCAGCTCCGTAAAAATGCACCATGCGATCCTTTATACTATATCTTCAAGAGAAACAAGGTCAATTTCCCTTAACTTTTCCTCAGACTTCATTCCCTCATTTGCATTCACCGTCCTCTCTGCCTTTAACTGCACCGTTTGTTACAAAATAATATTCTTTACATTGTAAGGCCTCCAGAACTCCATGTATTCCTCAGTGCATGGTTTTACCATATGTCTGACATGCATTATATTTAATACCACTGTGTCAGTTGTGGAATCCTTCAAGTTTTTGGGATCTATAATCTCCCGGAACTTGAAGTGCAAGACCAATGTAGGGTCCGTCACAAAAAGGCACAACAGAGAATGTACTTTCTGCAACGGCTGAGGAAGTTCAAGCTCCCGCAGGAACTGTTGATTTAGTTCTATACAGCAGTCATTGAGTCTGTTGTCAACTCATTCATAACAGTGTGGTTTGAATCTCTGTCTAATCATAACAAAAACAGGTTACATTGAATAGTCAGGTCTGCTGAAAATATCATTGGTGCTAGTTTGCCCCCCTTACAGGACCTGTACTATTCCATAATCATGTAAAGGGCAGGAACAATCATCACCGACCCTTCACATCCAGACCACCATCTTTTTGAACTATTACCATCGGCCAGGCATTACAGATTAATATGTACCAAGCAGATATAAGAACAGATTTTTTTCCACAGGCCATCAAGCTCATAAACAGCTTATTAGGTTGGGGTATTCTTTTTCCCACGCCTCTGAGGATTCTGCAGTATTGTTTACATATTGTTAATACCTGTTTCTTTCAGAGTTTATTTCAGTATTTCTTGCACTGAGTTGCACTTTGCACCTAGTATGTGTGTATATAAACATATATATTTATTTTTTTGTCTTGTTCTTAATAGTTACATGTATGTCATTTTTTGTTATTAATAGTTGCATGTACGTCATTTATGTAATTCATACTTGGAGAGTCACTGAAATTGGAGTCAAATTCCTTGTATATGCATATACTTAGCCAATAATTGTAATTCTGATTCTGATTTCTTTGTTCCTCTGTATTGATTTTGCTCTGATTCTGATTTCTTTGTTCCTCTGTATTGATTTTGCTCTGATTTTGATTTCTTTGTTCCTCTGTATTGATTTTGCTCTGATTTTGATTTCTTTGTTCCTCTGTATTGATTTTGCTCTGATTCTGATTTCTTTGTTCCTATGTATTGATTTTGCTCTGATTCTGATTTCTTTGTTCCTATGTATTGATTTTGCTCTGATTCTGATTTCTTTGTTCCTATGTATTGATTTTGCTCTGATTCTGATTTCTTTGTTCCTCTGTATTGATTTTGCTCTGATTTTGATTTCTTTGTTCCTATGTATTGATTTTGCATTTCCTCCACTACAGAATGAAGTTTCCCATTTGCTTCTGCTACCATTATCTTATGCTTGGGCCAGTGGTTTATATTCTTTCATCCTTTTATTTCTCTGAACTTTTTTTTTAAGCCTAATTCATTCACCTTCCAATGCACACCCACAAATGTATAACCTATGTGTGTGCTGTCATTTCATAGGTGAGTTTGGCATATTTCGAAGGCCTTCGAAATATACCAAACTCACCATATACAAACATGCACCCCACCCACACAAGTTTAGTGTCATGGTAAAAAAAAAAGTTCCAAAATCACTATGACCTACATAAAGTCAGAAATAAAAATTAATCCAAAAGGACATCTTTAAAACACCAGGTACCATCTCTTCAATGCAGAGAGCTCTTTCATACCTACTTTCCAGTATTCCTTTTGCAGTAGCTACTTTTACTCCCCTGACTTTTTTCAGAAAATCTGAGACCTCTCAATTATCTTTATTTTAAAGGAACATTCCTATTTTCAGGCCTGATTTATCCCTACACAGTTTGTTCCCATTTTGGAGTTATGACTCTATTTTTAGACTTGATTTACCCCTTCCCACAATTTTCTACACCCCCTTCATCACATATTTTTTTCAAGCTTTGAGCTATTAGTGTCAGTAGTAATTTAAAGAAAGAGACAGACATCTTGTATATCCCTTTCCAGATGCAAATATAAATGACCCTATGTGGTAGAATTTTGCAATACACCTCATTAAGTCTACCGATTTTACACTGTCTCTTTAGTTTGGTTGTGTGCTTATATTTTTACATCAGTTTTATCACTTTTTGTTTTTCAAATGTGTGTTTCAGGGCTATGCTACACATTACTACCAGAAGCAGAAACAAGTTATATGCTATCTGGTATTTTTATGCTAAATAGAAGTACATTTTTTTTTGCTGGATGTCCCAACTTTTCAAGGGCCTTTATTCCTGTTTTCATTGTCTGCAGGTTGAGATGTATTGCAGTACATCTTTGATAAGACTGTCTTGAAGTTTCTATGCACTGCAGCCCAAAAATCGCATCTATATCTCCAGGAAAACCCAGAGATAAAACTCAATGAGGTTACCCTTATAGGAAGTACCCTCTTGTGAATCCATATTAGAATGCAAGATGCTTCCAATTTGCTCCAGAAACTTTGTCAACCATGACGTCAGGTTTTTCTTTGTGGTTTCTCTAATTACTGAAGACAGAATCCCTGACATGTAGAGCCCCGCCCTTCTCCTTGTTTACGTTTTTAAATGACCACTGTTGACATCTGCCTTCAGTACGCCAGGACAAATCCCTCCCTAAGAGACCTGTTGAAGATTTCTGCCAAAGGAATGGCTGTATGATGGCAATAATTGTTAAGATCAGAGGTAAAAACCCATATAGTCCCATATCCTCTATCAATAGTCAACTCCTTCTTCTCTTAACGTCTTTTTCCGTTATCTTCCCAAGGTTTTTAAAGCAGTGATGTTCTTAATTAGGACCCTCTGGGGTTTTCCTAGTTGTTTGATATATCTACTGAGGTAAGTCCCAAAGTGGACATTGAATTCAATAACTGGCTAAGACAATGCTGAATATAAATGGATAATGACCTCTTTAGATCTGGATCATATCACTTTGGCTAATGCACCAAGTAGAAGGACTTCCTGACTACTGTAGTTCCATCATGGTCAAGGAACAGGACACCTAACCCAAATTCCAAGATCTCTAACAAAAGTTTAATTTTGGAGTGGGGCATTGTCTATGTTGTTTACTAGGGGAGGCTAGTCAACCAAACGTGACAATACTGCATATTTTAGCATGTAATTAGCACCTCTTTTAGTGCATCTGGTATTTATGACTGTACATTCTTGCTAAAGAGTCTGTGTGTCAGAGGAAGACATGACAATAACTCTCAGTTTACGGTCCTCCACAAACATGTTTAGCTAGACACCTTGTTTCATGGTTTGGAGATCAGAAAAGCAAATGTCAAACAAAAAGGTCCCAGCACTGAGCCCTTCTGGACACCACTGGTCATCTTCATACTATCTGATAAGGTGCATGCTACATGTGTTGTGTAGAGTCTGTTCTATAGCCAGTTTGTTCTCCATCTCAACACACAGAGATCTAAATGTAATCCATTAAGTTTACTAACTATGCTAGCATGAGGGATGATGTCAAATACCTTAGCCAGTTCAACATACACCACACGGACTGCATGACCACTGTCAATAGCCATTGTTAACCTTTTCAAGACATTAACAAGATTCATCAGGCAGGATCTACCCTTGACAAATCTTAATTGCTGTTGGTCTAAGCTGATGATATTTTTAATATAGTAGTCTATTTGGTTGTTGTGTCTTTCGGCTTTTCCCGGTTAGGGGTCGCCACAGCGGAACTCCGGTCCGCTAATGATTGGTAGTTGATTTTTCCATGCCGAGTTACCAGCCCTAATGCACAACCTTCAACGAAGGCATGCCCATTCACGCATGTCTCCATGCAGAAGATGCTCTAGCTGAGAATCGAACCGGACCGCGTCTTACTGTGAGGCGACAACGCTACTGCAGCACCACCACCGCGGCTATTTGGTAAGTTATGATATAATCCAGTCTATTTGGTAAATTATGATATAATCCAGTCTATCATCTAGAGCCAAGGTTTACATTGCTGGGTGGGTAGCCCTGCCTCGGTAGTTCATCCACACTATACACTCACACGCACACTCACACCTATGGCCAATTTAGAGTATCCAATCCAAGTACTGCATGTCTTTGGAATGTGGGAGGAAACTGGAGTACCCAGAGGAAGCCCATGAAAACACAGGGAGGTCATGAAGACTCCATACAGAAGGTACACCAGCTTTGAATCAAACTGGGGAACCTCTTGCTGTGAGGCGACAATGCAATGTGCTGCACACTGTGCTGACAGCTATTAGTACAAGAGATTGATTAAAATGCTGGTATCCGGTTTAAATTATCATTATCAATAAGTGCTGCTACTAAGAACAGCATGCATCCTAAGATAACGCATACATTGATTTTGATATATATGCGAATGAACCTATGTTGATACCTGGAGATTTACTGATTTTGATTTACACAAGAGTAAAAGGTAACTGTCCAGCACTGACTTACACACAGATGATGATTTACTTCAGGTTTCACACAAGTCATATCCTCCCCTACTAGGATAACTAAACCCAACAATAAAGAAACTACCTTAGACTGGACACTTATTAATAATCATCCCCACATGTACGAAGCAGGGACCCTGCCTGATGAAATAAGTGATCATTTTCTCACCTACATAATCAGACAAAAGACAGACATCCCTAACCAACCCACTTATAAAACAATTAGGAACAAGAAAAACCTTAACCTCACTAACTTCTAAAATGAACTTAAACTGTGTAATTGGTCAGTCCTAAAATTTCTCCCACTAGAAGAAGCTGTAAAATACTTTAATATCAAATTCTTGGCCATACTAGATGTACACACACCAGCATATTCTATTAGAACTAAAACAAAAGTTGTCCCATGGCTTTTAGCAGAAACCAGACAAAAAAATTCACTTAGAAATAAAGCCGGGCCACTTGGTGAGCCACTAAAGTCCCCACAGATCATCTTGGATATAGACAGCTAAGGAACAATGGAAAAAAATCTGTTATGACTGACAAAAAAACTATTATTGCCACCACAACAGTAACACCAAAATAAGCCCTAAAAATTTTGGGCAGGCATAAATAAACTTCTCCACACAGGACAATCCACCACCCCTACCCCCTCGACTTCTAATGAAAAACCTCCAGGTGAGGTTGCCAATACCTTCAACAGCTTCTTTACACAAACTATCCAGCATCTAGTTATCCAATTATCCCACAGATGCACAGATTCAATTAAAATAACATCCAGTGCCCAAATTACCTTTTACTTTCAACCAGTCCCAACATCATTTATCATAAAATTAATTAAAAAATTAAAACCGACTACCCTATCTACAGATCTACTCCCTGCAGAGTATTTACAAAAAGCAGCCATTGCTGTAGCCTTCCCAATATCCATCCTGATCAATAGGACCATATCTGAAGTTTTCATCCCCTCCATCTGTAAGATATGCCATGTTATCCCACTCCATAAAGGAGGCAGCTCCACTGAGCTCTCAAATTACAGACCCATAGCTATCCTTTCTCCACTAGCCAAAATTGTGGAAAAATATATCCATAGACAACTCCTGAAGCATATTATCATTAACAAACTCCTGACAAACTTTCAAGGCTGGTTTAGACCACACCATAGTACTTTCATTGCCCTTCTCTCCTTCACTAACGTCATAAATCAAAACCGAAACAATAATAAACTTTCCTCGGCCATCTTTTTAGATCTTTCTAAGGCCTTCGACATGGTAAACCATAAGCTACTTATACAAATACTGAAATCCATTTCCTTAGACAACCAAACTACCCAGTAGTTCCAGTCGTACCTGAGTGGTAAGCAACAGGCAGTCCTATGGAAGGATAACCTATCCACCCTTCTACCTATCATTCTTGGAGTCCCCCAGGGCTCTATCTTAGGACTCCTGCTATTTTCTATATTTATTAACAACCCGCACAATGTCATCCCAGATGCTACCTGCATTGAATACTCGGATGACTTGACTCTTATATGCTCGGCCACATCCCCAACAGAGTTGCAGTTTTTATCACAAAATGCTTTTAATACAGCTGAAAATTGGCTTCTTAATCACTGTCTCATCTTAAATCCCAACAAAACTAAATTGCTGCTGTTCTTCCCATCTCATAGGTCCAACAGACTGACCTTTATGATAAAAATCTAACAATGGCACCATTATTTCACCAGATCCCTTGACCAAGCTTCTAGGTGTAATAGTTGACAATAACCTTAAGTTTGACTTGCATATTAACCATATGATTAAAATGGTTAATAAAAAACGTGGCTCTCTCTACAAGATTAAACCCTTCCTAACTCCCCTAGCTAGGAGTGTTATTGCCCACACTCACCTACTTTCTACCCTCCTCTATACCTTCCCCTTATTCACAAACTTGAGTAAAACTGACTTGAACAAATATGCTAGCTGCTATAATCACATTGCCAGATTTGCCACTGTTACAGCCTATAGAACCCACCACTGTCTCAAACTTAATCAACTTGGGTGGCTTGAACTACCTAACCTTCTTAAGGTCAACCAACTAGTTGTTGCCCATAAGACACTCTACCAGCCCAAATGACACTCCTGTTCTTAAAAGCCTTTACGCCCCCTATCAGAATCTCAAGTCACTCCGATCCTCCAAGAAAATGTTCGTTTTTACAATTTCAAAACTAACAATCCAGCTGGGGTAGCTCTATTCACCAACTCTTTTGGCAAAACTTGGAACTCACTTCCTGCTAACATCTGAGCCCTCATTACCCGAATTCAAGAAAAATCTTATACAACTCTTTAAAACACGATGGCTATGTCCTTGCTTTACCCGTGGCTAACTTCTGCCCCCTCAACCATGTGCCTTTTGAGGACTTCTTGCCTCTAAGTGACTATATATATCTTAGTCATTTGGTTACTAGTCCAATAGCTTTGTATTAAACTGAGGGACTGAGTGAGGTTATATCCTTAAAGAATGTAAGTCTGTATGGAAATTGGAAAAAGTGATTTTATATATATATATATATATATATGTGTGTGTGTGTGTATATATATATATATATATATATAATGTGTATATATATTTTATTTAAATATATATATATATATATATATATATATATATATATATATATATATATGCTTTTTGTCGTATGTATGTATTATATAGTATGGAGCTTTTCTCCCCAGGCCTCTGCTGAAAATGGATATGTATCCAGTCGGACTTTCCTGGTCAAAAAATGTAAAATAAATAAATAAATAAAATAAACTTCAACTTTCGCTGAACAGGCTACTGAAATGAAGCATCAGGGGCATATTAATGGCCTTATAATTCATAGGGCAGTGGTGAGGCTGCATAACACTGCTCTGCACCAAACCTCACAGGCAAAGCCAGTGGCTAAACTCACAACAAACAGTTTGATGTTAGCTCTGCACCAAACCTCACAGGCAAAGCCAGTGGCTAAACTCACATCAAACAATTTAATGTTAGCTCTGCACCAAACCTCACAGGCAAAGCCAGTGGCTAAACTCACTTCAAACAGTTTAATGTTAGCTCTGCACCAAACCTCACAGGCAAAGCCAGTGGCTAAACTCACATCAAACAGTTTAATGTTAGCTCTGCACCAAACCTCACAGGCAAAGCCAGTGGCTAAACTCACATCAAACAGTTTAATGTTAGCTCTGCACCAAACCTCACAGGCAAAGCCAGTGGCTAAACTCACAACAAACAGTTTGATGTTAGCTCTGCACCAAACCTCACAGGCAAAGCCAGTGGCTAAACTCACATCAAACAATTTAATGTTAGCTCTGCACCAAACCTCACAGGCAAAGCCAGTGGCTAAACTCACTTCAAACAGTTTAATGTTAGCTCTGCACCAAACCTCACAGGCAAAGCCAGTGGCTAAACTCACATCAAACAGTTTAATGTTAGCTCTGCACCAAACCTCACAGGCAAAGCCAGTGGCTGAACTCACATCAAACAGTTTAATGTTAGTTCTGCACCAAACCTCACAGGCAAAGCCAGTGGCTAAACTCACATCAAACAGTTTAATGTTAGCTCTGCACCAAATCTCACAGGCAAAGCCAGTGGCTGAACTCACATCAAACAGTTTAATGTTAGCTCTGCACCAAACCTCACAGGCAAAGCCGGTGGCTAAACTCACATCAAATAGTTTAATGTTAGCTCTGCACCAAACCTCACAGGCAAAGCCAGTGGCTAAACTCACATCAAACAGTTTAATGTTAGCTCTGCACCAAACCTCACAGGCAAAGCCAGTGGCTAAACTCACATCAAACAGTTTAATGTTAGCTCTGCATCAAACCTCACAGACAAAGCCAGTGGCTAAACTCACATCAAACAGTTTAATGTTAGCTCTGCTAGGACTTGTTTAGTACTGTTCCTTAATCAGACAGGTATACATACCTCCTCAATGCATGAAATCTGGACAAAGCCAAAAATAATGGGTGGACAAAGGCCCAAAAATAGGGACAGATTTTAAAAATTGCTCCTACAAACTTAGAAATTTTCTAGAATAACAGGTTTTGTTATGCATTTTCTGAAGAATATGAAGTCTGAAACTCTCCCCCATCAGTAAATCAGGACATCCCCCAGTACCTGCCCCACACCCCTTATCTCTAGGGAATAGGTCATCACTGCCCTCTCAAAGGCAAAAAATACAGTCTCCATGGGACCTGATAACATCCCTGGCTGCATCCTACAGGTACTCAGACATTAACTTGCAGCACCATTAGGCACCCTATTCAACCAAAGTGTGAGTACGGGCTTAGTCCCAGCTGAGTGGAAGACAGCCACTGTCATACCTTTACACAAAGGTGGAACATCCACTATTGGGGAAATTATTAAAGACCCATCAGCTTAACTAGCCTGATCTGCAAGGTCATGGAACAGATTATCATGGACGTCATTAACAGGGACATTGGCAACCTTCAAACACTCGACCCTGCACAGTTTGGTTTTGTCAAAGGGATGTCATGTCTGTTAAATTTGCTTGACTTCTTTGAGGCAGTCACCAAAGCCATGGACAAGGGGAAGACAGTGCACACCGCCTACCTTGACCTGTTCAAAGCCTTTGTCACTATTCCCCACTTGGGCATAGTAGATAAACTCTCTCAGCTAGGCATCAATCCATATGTTACCAGATGGGTAGCAAACTGGCTCACTGATAGAACCCAATCCACCTAATCAAAATAGGGGAAGCCACCTCAAGCAGTCGACCCATAACGAGCGGTGTACCCCAGGGATCAGTCTTGGGACTTCTGTTAGTTGGGGTATACTTCTCTGAGGTGCAGGTCAAAACCAGTGGACTATGGCTGACCAAGTTTGCAGATGATTGCAAGCTGGGCGCAGTCATCAATTCCCCAAGTGATGGGGACATCCTCCAAGAGGGTCTCACCCAAACAAATGATTGGTTCCAGAAACATGCCCTCAAGCTGAATGCCAAAATATGCATCATCATCCCCTTTGGGGAGAATGACATCCCCACATGTTATCACATTAATAACAATGTCCTAAGTACATAATCTGTAGTGAGGGACTTGGGCACACAGGCTGATAGCAACCTGACTTTTGACCACCATGTTGCTTCCATTGTACAAAAAGCTTTCTACATGATGCACCTCATAAATAAGGGTATCTCATCCAGGAGCAAAGAGGTCATAACATCCCTGTATTCTTCCCTTATAAGGCCAATTATTGAGTACAATGCCCCCTTCAGCATTTACCTCGCAAAATACATGCAGCTGCTGGAAAGACCACAGAGGTTCCTCACCAGGTGAATCCAGGGCCTCAAACATCTACCCTGCACAGATAGGCTAAAAGCCCCATCCTTCTACTCAGTTTCATACAGACTCCTCAGGGGATGACCTCTGTTTGGCATATAAAGCAATCTCAGACCCCGCCTTGATGGGACTGCTGCATATCCACAAGTCAAGTTCCACTTAAGCAACCCATATGCATGACCTCAACCTGGTCTGTGATATCAGTAGGATTTGTTGGCAGTACAGACTTGTGTCCCAGAGACCCCTCCATCTGTGAGATAGACTCCCTCTCCATATCAAGCAGAGCACCTCATTATCCCTTTTTAAGGGCAACCTGGATGGGAAACAGAAAATACACCCCTGGGATTCCACCTGTGTCCCTGCTGGATAGGGGCTTTGGGTGCTGACTTGTCTAAACATGAGCTAAACTCTTGGCTAGACTGATAAGGGCCTCAGTGCCAATAGCCTAGTCACCTTCTATGATCCTGTGATCATTATTTTGTATTATTTGGTGACTTCAAACCTCAATAATTTGCTAGAAAACTATAGATTGTATGAGGAACAGACCATAAATATGAGGCAAAAGTTTGGACAGTCTGTGAAAATCTAGACAGTTGACGGGCATGCAGGTATATTAGCAGGTTCCATGGAGGAAGTATTTTCAGTCCAGGAGAAGACTTACAGTACACATTCTTTAGTGATGGAGCATCTTAAAGGTTCAGTGATAAGTGAGCTTTGGATAGTCACATCTCTAGGGTAAAGTCCATACTAAATTTCTTTCCTAGTATGTTGACAATGACTACAGAGTCAGGGTTGGTGGCATCATTGTGAATATGTGCAGAGTAATGTTGTTTGCTATCTCTTAGTTTCCTAACATAGCTAAAGAAGAATGTCTAACTGTCCTAAGTTTCATGGCTGATTTTGAAGTTTTTACTCAGGTTTCTGATGTGATCCTTGATATGAGGCTCTTTTGATCTGCTGTATAGTTTTTTTTTTCCTTTTATTGTAGAGTTTATTTATGTTGGTGAGCCATTGGGTGATAGGTTTGTAAAATTCCCATTATATTTGTATCTAGTTGAGACTACTAGTTCTATATTTTGGTCATAGAACTCCTTTGTGAAGCTACCTGCTGTGGCAACATCGGTGGTGAAACTGCTATAGGTGTATTTTGAAACATTGTCATTAAATTTGATTAGATTACTACTTCTGAAATCCTTGAATTCTGAGATCTTGGTTTCAGTGGGTCTAGAGAGTTTGAAAGTGAAGATCACTTTTTTTATACTGCAAATTAACTGGGGAAGTTGATACCAGGGGAATAGTACATGAAGACGCAAGACAGAGTCATAACTAGCTGTTGTGGTACCCTGTGCTGCTCCCTGATCTAGCACCACCCAACTTTAACTTTAGCACCAAATAAAAAGGTCCACTACCTAATGGCTAAAGGTTCTTCTTTCTTTCTCTCTCTCTCTCTCTGTTTCCTTGCGAAATGTAGCAAATTGAATGCCACAAATGTAACAAGCAGCTTGTTCCAGCTTAGCCAAATATGAGACACACACACACACACACACACACACACACACACACACACACACACACACACACACACACACACACACACACACACACACTACCTCAGATCTGAATGCTAATACCTTAATAACACATGGAGTGCTAAAGTACTTAAGCCAAGAATGTCAGTCTCACCCCTGCCACCTTGCACCTGGGGCAGATATTTCCTTTGCCCCACCCTGACTATGCCTCTGTAGATATATCCCAATATCCACACCTTCACCTGTTCTACCCTCACGGTTAGGTAGATTGCTTTCATTACTGAATAATGATGTAAAATAGTCATTACATGTTTTTGCCTTACAGGTTCATAGGTAAGCACTAGGCTATCTGCCCGAGGGCATCTATAAGCCTAGCCAGAATGTGTTGACTTCTGCCTCCCTTTAGATTAGTTCCCTGTGCCTCTGTCCAGCAGAGCCATTAGTTCCCTGTGCCTCTGTCCAGCAGAGCCACTGCAGTGATCCCCGGGGTAAATTTTCTGTTTCCCATCCACTCGTCAAGGTTTCTCTTGAAGAGTGTTAGTGAGCAGCTCTGCCTAATGTAGATTGGAATCCTGTTCCAAAGCATGGGGAGTCTCTGGGACAGGAATCTATCCCTCCAGCACGTCCTATTTATCGTTGTGGTGAGGTTTAGATCCCAGAGAATGTGGCTCTCAGGGATTTGTTTTTTTTTTAGTTGAAGCATGTCTATCAATTCTGGGTTGGACATGGCCTTGCGTATCAGGCAGAGATCACCTGTGAGTAAGTGGTATGCAACAGAGTACAGCTGGAGTTTCTTCAGTCGGGCTGCATAGGGCATCTGTTTAAGGCCAGTAATCCTCTTGGTGAGGTACTTCTGTGGTCTTTCCAGCTGTTGCAGGTGTCTTCTAAGGTACATCCCACATGGGGCGTTGTACTCTATGATGGTTCTGATGAGTGATGAGTAGAGGGGCACAATAACCTCTTTTGTTCTGGATGTGAACCCTTTTGTGATTAGGTGGGCCACATAGAAGGATTTTCTAACCACCTTGGCAATATGCTTATCAAAGGAGTGATTATTATTTACTTGGGTCCCCAGATCCCTTATTACATTTTCTGTATTTAGGGGACTACCACATATGTGGTAGTTCGCGGGTACTTTGTTTTTTCCAAAGGGGATGAATATGCACATTTTGGCATTTAGCCTCAAGGCCATGATTTTGACTCCAGCTATCCATCTCAGTGAGACCCTTCTGGAGGATGTCTGTATCAGCTGGAGAGTCAGTTATAGCCCCCAGATTGCAGTCGTCTGCAAACTTGGTCAGCCATAGTCCTCCTGTGCTTGCCTGTATCTCTGAGAAGTATATACCAAACAGGAGGGGTCCCAGGACTGAGCCCTGGGGAATGCCACTTGCAACCGGTTTAGAGTCGGACCTAGAGCCTGCAACTCTCACTGTGTGGATTCTATCCGTGAGCCAAATGGCAATCTATCTTGTGATGTAGGGGTTTATGTTCAGGCTGGTGAGATTGTCTATAATACCAAAATGGGGAATGGTGTCGAAAGCCTTTGTGAGTTCTAGGTAGGCTGTGTGGACCTCCTTTCCCTCATTTAAAGCCTTGGTAATTGTCTCAAAGTAGTCCACCAGGTATAGGAGGCATGAGTGGGATAACTGTTGCTGTGTGCCACTCTATGGGTACGTAGCATGTAGAGAGGCTGAGTTTGAACAGTGTGTTTAGGTGAGGGGTTAGTTCATTTTGGAGCTTGTGTAAGACATAGTGTGGGACACCGTCCTTTCCCATTTAAGCTGTGTTTTTGGCTTTGGATAGGACTGTTTTAACCTGTGTGTCAGTAATTTCCGGGGCTGTACATTCTTCTGGTATGGTTATGGGCCCTTTAGGGGGTGAGAGGGGGGTGAAGTTTGTACTAAACCTGTCTGCCAGAATGTTGGCAATATCAGTCAGTTCAGTGTATTTTCTGCCATTCTGTACTAACTCAGAGCAGATCTGAGAGTTTCCACTTAGGTTCTTGACATAGCTGAAGAATGCTTTGTGGTTATCTTTGGAGTCCTTGGCAATGTTTCTTTCATAGCTAGCCTTGGATGATTTTATGAGGGATGGTAGTTTCTTGCTGATACTGGTCAGGGGTGTCTTTCCTTCTTGGAATTTTACTCTTTTCTGTACTAGTTTCCTCCTTCTATTGTATAGCTTGTTTAAGGTAGGGGTCCACCAGAATGATTTCCTTTTCTTGGAGGAGTGAGTCTTGGTTTTGCTTGGGATAGCATGATCCATGCATTCTTGCAGGTGCTCATAGCGTGCCTTTGTAGTGGATTCAGCAGCTTGGACAGCGTTGTCCTTTAGCATGGGGGCTGTGAACCTTTCCACCTCGGTCTTGAGTAACGTGAAGTTTGCTTTTGAAAAGTTTTTCACTGTGGTTTCCTTGATTGGGGGTGGGGGCAGAATGTGGATATCCAGAGTGATTAGTCTATGGTCTGATCTAACCAGTGAGGGGTTGACCTCCGGTGTGGAACACCAGTCGCCCATGTTGGTGATGACCAGGTACAATATGCTGTCACCTCTGGTGGGGGTGTTGACCAGTTGATCCAGGGCATTTGAGTTTATAAATTCTAGGAAGCGTTGGGCAAGGGAGTTAGTACTTGAGTAGTTCTCCCAGTTAATGTTTGGGTAATTGAAATCACCCAATATAAGGGTGTTTGGTAGGACCTTCATATTTTCCATTGTCTCCAGAAACGCGGAATGGGGGTCTTGGGTCATGGTGGGTGATCTGTAGCAAGCTGCAATTTGAATTGCAGTTTTGCCCATTGTTAGTTGCACATAGATGATGTCTGAGGCATCGTGCTGCATCACTAACCTGGAGGTGTGGGTATCCTTGATGAATATGGATACACCCCCGCCTTTTGTGTTTTGATCCGTGTTCTTTGGCCAGAAAGTATGGTATGAGTTATAGCATGGTAGTGCTGGGGTGCTCCCTGGAGCCTTAAACCAGGTGTCTGTTACTGCACAGATATCAATGTTCTCCATACTGAGGAGTGCCTTGAGTGCATGCATTTTGAGGTTTAGACTTCTGGCGTGGAGTAGAATTACCCTCAGTTTTTGGTTACCTGTGCTATTTACGGTGGTGGGTTTGTCTTTTGAGCCTTGCCTAAAAAAAGGCACTATGGAGGTTGCACAAGCCTTGGCCAGTATTTGAAAGCCTAAAGGTGACAGTTGCAAGCCATCTCTAGTGAAGCAATGTGGCTTGTCGAGCATGTCATCCCAGGCGGACAGATACTGGATCCCCATTGAATGACACCAGAAGCCAGTTGTTGAAATTGATCATTTTTTCTTTATACTGTGGCATCATTGTTGGTGAGTGCAGGATCAGGGTCATACCAGCCAGGGCTACGTGATCAGAGAGCTCTTCTATGTCTCTTTTCATGTAGTCCAGGGAGGTACGTCTCAGGTAATTCACAACAACATGGACAATGACAGAGTCGTACTTGTACTTGTTCTGGAGCGATCTGAGTGCTTGTGTTATGTGGTGGATCCTGACGCCCTACAGGCAGCTAACAGTAATCTTCCCCTTATTCAGCCTAGTGAGTGGGACATCAGTGTGCCTGACTATAGAGTCACCTATTACTAGTATGTTGGGTATGTTATTTTGCCTTAAGGGCTGTGATTGCATGGCAAACTGGATTTATGAAGTATGTGTTTCATGGTTTGAGTTGGAAGGTGGAGTTTGCTTGGATGTTTGCTTTGGAGGTCTCTGTTGCTTTTGCAGATTTTTGTTTAGAGCCTCCGAGTATGTTTTCATGTATTTATGTGTGTTTTTTGCTGGTGCTGGTTTAATGGGTCTATGTAAGACTGGTGGTGTGATGCAAGTATTTCCCCTCTCCTCTTGACTGTCTGATCCAGTCTTGGGTTGAAAGAGCTTGGCCTCCAATTTGGCTGACAGCTTTAGATTTCTTCTCTTCCAAAGCTGATCTGCCCCTTCTGTTACTTACCTTGTTCCAGTTTCTTAAAAATGTGAAGAAAGCCTTCATTATTGTATTAATGTTTCCATTAACTTTTTAATTTTCCACTTTTGCTCATTTTCTGTCATTCATTGCCTCTTTCTGCTCCTCACAGTGCTCATACAACTGGTTTAACACCTTTATCCTGTAAGCCTTCTACTTTCCCCACATACGATTTATGTCTATTCCAGCCTCCATAATAAACAGTTTTCTTCTTATCCTTGCCTTGGCCTTCCTGCTTAAATCTTTTTTTCACCCATGCGATTGCTGATGTTATAATACTGCATAGCTTTTCCATTCCTGTCCTTTCCTACCACAAAGCAAATCCCTTGTTTATTCATTTGCTTTTGATAACTATCAGTGTGTAATATCTTACTCAGGTATTTGTAACACTACCTGAACCTTTTTGTATGGTCAATGTGGATAGTCTGGTAGGATAGATTGATTGGACTAATAGACCAATCTCGGATACTTCCTGGGAGAAAAGCTCTGTGGCACACATAGTAATCAACTGACACATTATGACAGTTTTACAGTCAAGAAATTCACATAGTTAGTGTAACATATATATATATATATATATATATATATATATATATATATATATATATATATAATCAATAATACTTATATAATAAGTTTTCAGTGTTTGGCATTGAAAGAATATCAATGAAATTGTAAAGAATCAAAGAGTAAAAGCTAAATGGATATCATGACTAAAGAAGGATTCAAGCTATAGTAGGCATTTAAACTTTTATTGGAAAATTGTATAGGGGAATTTTATGCCTGTTAAACACAAAGATCTTAAGTCTGAGGATAGTGGTACAAAAGATTGACTATAAGTGGAAGTAGAGGGGTAGAGAGAAGTGTTTAAGTAGAATATATTGCATTATAAAACCTTGTCCTTTAAGGAAAGCACATCGATGTATGATTTGTGACAGACGAGTACCAGTAAGAGTGAAAGGGAAGGTCTACAAAAGGGTAGTGAGACCAGCTATGTTGTATAGGTTGGAGACAGTGACATTGACAAAAAGGCAGGAGTCAGAGCTGGAAGTGGCTGAGTTAAAGATGTTAAGATTTGCACTGGGTGTGACGAGGGTGGACAGGATCAGGAATAAGTATATTAGAGGGTCAGCCCAGGTTGGACAGTTTGGAGACAAAGCCAGAGAGGCGAGATTGCGTTGGTTTGGACATGTGCTGAGGAGGAATGCTGGCTATATTGGGAAAAGGATGGAGCTGCCAGGTAAGAGGAAAACAGGGAAGGCCTAAGATAAGGTTTATGGATGTGGTTAGAGAGGACATGCAGGTGGCTGGTGTGACAGATCAAGATGCAGAGGACAGGAAGAAATGGAAACAGATGATCCGCTCTGGCGACCCCTAACTGGGAAAAGCCAAAAGAAGAACAAGAAGACCGATGTATTCAGCCTTTGTCACAGGAGCACAAATGCAGAGAAGTTAAATATGTTCTGAGTTTCTGTTTAAAACATTTTGTGTTTGACTCTCTGCTAACTTCAGGAAGGGTGGAATTCCATAATTTGTATACATAACATGAGTACAGTGAGTGCATAAATTCCTCATTTAATTTGTTTTATTTCTCATGTTGGAAGAAGTAATACTCTGGTCTGATCTCCTGCAGACTGATGTTACTATTCATAATCTTTTGGTGGTAGTCTTTGGCCATTCCCATTTTCTGGTCCTTGTCTGACTCTCCAGTTCTTGTCCTTCCTTGAATCACCTGCACAGACTACTGATGTATAAGTCCTCCTCGTTGGCCTTTAGCATTTTATTGTCACCTAACAGTGATAACACTCCTCCAACTGCCTCATTCCTGTGTTACTACTTTCTGTATGACCCAGTCACTGTTCCCCATCACTTCCCTCTCCAACCTTTCTCTGACATATATGACTCTCCCTTTGCCTTGCATACGCTATCATCCTTAAATATCTGCACTCAGTATCACATTGTCTCATTCACTCATCAGTGGCCACATCTTGAGCCACTTTTGGTTACCCTAACCATGCTGTCCTCACTCTTAACCATTGTTTCTACCACAGCCATCAGACATCCCTTTGCACTCCCAGACTATATTATCTGCTCCCACCTTCTTTATCTCTTTTCAATTTCCCATCCTTCCATTTCAATAGCAGCATCAGAAATGTGCTTGATCTTTGATGTGCCTCACTGAAGGAACTGCAGTTGATATCAGGCATATTAAGCTCTCCAGTCACTAATACCTCCTCTCTCTCTTCTTAATAAGAATGTGCACTACCATTTTCTTATCTTCTGATGCCTTATTTTCCTTATATAATGTCCTGTGGCATCTACATTGCCATTTGCAATAGTATAATCTCCTACAGTGTTTCACCATCTTATTTACTTGTTTCTTTGTCTTGATATGGTCCCTTACATGTGGGGCACCACACACCCTCTATCATTTTGCTTCACCTTTTTATTTATTTATTTATTTATTTGTTGACATTTATTGACTGGGAAAGTCCACTGGGGTTAGAAGCCCATTTTTAGTGGAGACCCGAGGCGAAAAGCTCCACAGTTAAACAAACATAGCAACAAAAATCGTTATACAATTATATTAAAAGCACTAGAACAAAATGTAAAGTACATTGTTGAAAATAGATACGTATGGAATGTTCAATAATATACTTACAGTAACAAAAAGTAAGACTTTAGTAAAGCATAACATAGGTTTTGCATACCTTTTCATAGGTTTAAGAAGAGTTTCAAGGCAATATGGTGTCTCACAACCCCAGTGAAGTGTTTTTGTTTTTTACTAACAAGACATTACAGAGGAAAGATCCTAGGTTTATGTTGCTTTGACATTTTTGTATGTCAACGTTAGCTGTGTCACAAAAGGCTTTGGGTCATATGAGTCAGACAAAAGAGAAAAGGTGAGTTTTGTATTTATTTTAAACCTTTTCCTTTTTTCCAATTTTGTGTGATCCCAAGTTAGAATCTGTAGACACTGGAATTGTTACCATGAATAGTAGGAGAGCACAGGGTCTTCTCTTCCTACAAAAATATTTGTTTCATTTCACATGGTAATTTTTTTTTTAGTAGCATTCCTTTGATGATAGGATCAGTGTAAGTACTGGGTATTTCCTTATGAATATTTGCACATTGATTACATTAAATTGAATTCATTGTAATAAATTAGTGTATGGTTCTGTACTGTAAAACTGAAAATCTTGCTAATGCAGACAAATTTCTGGCACCAGTGACACAGAATGGGAAAGACCTTAAACATAAACTATATAAAACCAACCCTGCTAAAAGTAGCAATACCCTCACTAAAAAAAATAAAGAAAATCTTTATTTTTAAGGCAACGAAGGCTCCCATGTGAGGAGGCCTGTACTTCCTCCATCCCTCACACATAGTGCAATCAATCCAAAGTCACTTTTTCTTTAGGTAAATGGGTTTATTTCTCCAACTGCAGCCTCTGCTCTGTTTTGTTCATGTGTCTCCAAGTGCATCTATGTCCTTCAGCAAATGCATTAATTTCAGATTGAAAATGAAAAGTAGCCAGGAGTACTTCCTATAAAATAGAAGAAATGCTCCATTTCTGTAGAATTTATTTTGAAACTGTAGTTGTTTTATTTAGTAGTGAATAACTTAAACATTATACTGAAAAACACTTGGATTTAACAATCATTAGGACTGCTCTTAGAATTTCGGATCATGAAAATGAAAGTTTACAATAACAAGACAGGGAATTTGGTACAAAAATGGTTAAAAGAATTTATCTTAATGTCAGGGATGAAGAAAGAGCAACTGCCATTTATTTTACTAACAGTAAATGTTTATAGACCTTTACTATGACGCTGCCCTCAAACTCGACATGCTTCTCAAGGTTTAACCATCAACAACATGAACACTGTAAATATAATCAAAAATTGTACGACTTTCTGTAACAAGGACTTAAACGGGAGAACGTTGAATGCATAAGGCAGTGCAAGAATTTGTTATTGTGCGGTTCACTTGCTAAAATGAGATTAATAATAAATACGGTCAGATATTTAAAAATTATGTCAAAGAAAATCAGTGAAAGAGAAGCATTTTAAGCTTAATAAGAATGATAACCTCAAAGGAATACCAAAATGAAAGCTTATTCACAGATGCTAATAGAAATGACGCTTAAATTTCTGCCGCTTAACATTTTTGATCACCATCTTGCTTAATGCTTTTTGTGTGCTAGAATGCCTTGTCTTAGCTAGATGCTTATCAAATGGTCATTAAACTGCGACCTTCATTGTATCATTCAATGCACAGAATGAAAACATTTGCAGGCAGACCTGTAACAGAAATATACGGGTAATACGCAAGGATTATTGCAAGTTTTGTCACCAGCAAAACTGGCTCCTATTCACCACCGTAACTATCAGAAAAATCAAATCTAGTCATATACTCACTGTGACACATTTCTTATATGTTAATATGAAAGAAAAAAACATTTTTCTCGATGATACATCACAGCTCTACCAATCTGCCCTCATGAGGGAAAAAAAGCCAGGAGGAATTCTGTGTTGTTCACACAGTAGAACCATTACCAGCAATGAAAAAGTGTTCTTAAGTGTAGCTACATCAGAAAGCAAAATTATTTTAGTACAAATTAAATATTCAGTACTACTGACTTAAAACAGAAAACTCATTAGGATTGCTTATGCCTTTAGGTATATATGTCTACACTGAGGGAATACAGAAAAAAGAGTACTTCTACATTTCTGTATATAACGGTTGAACGATTGACAATTAGCATGGTTTAGAAGGAAAGGGTAAATATGCACAAAATCATACTAGCACATGACAGAGAGACACTGAAATATCAAGTTCTGTATTTATGGTTGTACATGGGTAAACCTGAAACCAAGGCAAGAACCTGCTAGAAAAGTATACACAGCTGATTTGCAGGAACCTGACATCATACACAGGGCACAGATGTTGGCCACAGCAAGCCGCTAATGCCATCTTCAGTCTATGTTATAACGTATATGGATGAAAAACAGTGATGAACTTCTTTATGTAATTAATAATTGATATGTTTATTTATTTAATTTCTGATGGGGGCAGGGGGTAGACAGGTGCTGGTCTTAAAGCAATAACTGCTGAGAAAAGAGAGAGCAAACTGGATCCAAAATTATGTGTGTGCATTAGTGGATTTTATGTGCTAATCCCTTGTTTGTACATGTTAAATTCATGTGTACACTTACAGTTCACACATTGTGTTTTAGGATGGCCTGGAGTCATGATGGACAATGTTTCTTGGACCCTTTCAGGTACCTGATTTAGGTTCACAGGATACTTATAGGCTCTTGATAAGGCAGGTCAACTACCTAATCAAATGTCTATAAGCAGTTCATTAGATAGGTCATTTGTAGCCATTACAGTTGTTACTTGCTATCCCCTTCCATAAGGGGCATGTGGCCAGACCTGGGGTGTATTTGCTGTTTCCCATCCATCTGCGTTGGCTCTGTCTTTAACTAAGTTAGGGAGCTATTTTATTTACCATGGAGACAGAGAGTCCATTACAGAAGACAGAAATTATCTTGGGGAAGTATCTACCTAAATCTAACACAACATGATCTGCATTACAAAACTCCCATTTAATAGGGTGTAACCTTGACTACTCCAGATAGCTGTAAACATAATCTTTAAATAACTCTTTTTTTCTTTCCTCATTAGAAATGCACACCCCTTTATAACCAAGCTTAGCTTGAGTGAAAGAATGCATTAAATATATTTTTCCGCATGTGGCATGTGAAGTCTTCCATATATTTCTCAGACATTTTATATTTTTTATCTGACTTCTCTCCCATATTCCTCCATTACTTCTTGTTTTGGAAATGTATCTCCTATTAAAACTTTTCTCCCACGCTGAATAAACCCACTCCTCCTCCTCTTTTCACTGTATCTCCAAAACTTTTAGTCTTTGCTCTATTCGACATTAACCCATTATTATAGGTTCATAGGTCATTCCTACACAATGTATCAAGCACGTCATTTAGAGCTTAGCCTCTGCAATTTCCACTACATGCTACCTCTTTCAATGAGAGTTTGTTGGGTGAGACCAGGGATATGTTTGCACTTACCCATGCACTCAACCAGGTTGCATTTCATAAGTTTGATAGATTTCATGTAGGTGTCAAGGCAATTTCATTGAAAGACCATATAAGCTTTGCCAGTACATGGCATTAGGCTTTACATCCTTTTTCAGGAAGGAGAGAAACGTTACTGCTGGGGTGAATTTGAGAACACCCATCCAGTCATATAAGATTAGTTTGAAGGAATATATTGAATGACATTATTTTACCTGAGAGGAAGTTTGTTCTAGATTTGAGTGAGGTGCAGGGTAATGAATCTAACTCTCCATCTCATTCTATTTTTCTGCAGATGAAGATAGAGAAGGAAATATTTGTTTAGTATGAAGAGGGGGTCTGTTCCAGAGAATAGAAATACTATTATACCAGCATGTTCGGTTTATGCTTAGGTGAAGTTAAAAGTCTTCAGTACAGATGTTCATGGTGTCGCCAGTTTTGTGAATATAAAGGTCACTCAGAACAGGTGAGGCCTTGTAGACCAGGCAGAGGTCAGCCCTAAGGAGTCTGTATGAGACAGTGAGAGAGAGAGAGAAGAGCTCTGAGGTGCTTTGTGTATGTTGTGGAATTTAGGACTTGATTTTATGTGTGACGAAACTTGAAGGTTCTTTCAAGGTGGATCATATGTCTGGACAACCGCATGCTTTTAGGTCCTTATATTCACTTATGGGCTTGATAAAGGAAGAGCAGAGAAGTAAGATAGCATCCTTGACCATTGAGGAAGCTACAGACACTGAACCCTACTTAGTTCGGTTATGTTAAAGGCAGGTCATGCCTACTTAACCTGGTGGAATTTTTCTAAAAGGTCATTAAGGCTATGAATGAATGCAAAACAGTGTGCACTGTCTACCTTAACCTAGCAAAGATGTATGACACAATACCTCACTTTGTAGATAAACTGACAAAATTATGAAAAAAAAAAATATGTCACCTGAGGGACAGCCAGCTGGCTCACTGATTGGACACAAGAAATTAGGTTGGGGAATCTATGTCCACAAACAGGCCAGTCACTAGTGTAGCCCTACAGAAACTGGTGCTGTGGCCTCTCCTTTTGGGCATCTACTTCTCTGAAACCAAGGCAAACATAAAGGGCCATTGGCTGGCCAAGTATGCATATGATTACAAACTAGACAGGTCACTGAATCCCCTAAAAATACAGATACCCTTCAAGAGAGCCTGACACAGACAAACAACTGGTGCCAGAGCCATGGACTAAAACTCTGTGCTACAAACATATAATAGTATCCTTCAGAAACACTTCCATCCCTGGAAATGGACGCATTGATAATACTCCCCTAAAGGTAGACTCAGTGGTCTGGGATCTGCGAGCCAGTTCCCTGACTTTTGACCTCATGTGTCTACTATGTTGCACAACTTATAAATAACAGCATGGCATCCAGGTCCAGTGCTGTCATTGTTCCACTGGACTCAGTCCTCTTCAGACTAATCATTGAGTATAACACACCTTTTTCCAGGTAAAGGCAATAACATGAGACACCATAGAGTTTCCTGACAAAAAGAATATAAGGAATAAACAAGTCCTATGCAGACCATCTCAAAGCCCTTTCCCTGTATTTGGCTTCCTACAGCCTGTTGTACAGCAGTCTGTGCATAGCCTACAAAGCATCCTCTGATCCCACACTGATGGATTTGTTGCACATTGCACATCTGCAAAACAAATAACTTCAGAAATACCTATTCTAAGCACCTAATGCTTGTCTGCAACAAAAACATGACATGACATGTTGGAAGGACTATGTGTCTCCAAGATTATCCCTTCTCTTGAACTGGCTTCCCATTCATTTGAAGCAAAGCTCATCCCATAACCCTGTGTAAAAGTAACTTGGATCAATGGATGGGAAATCATAAAATTATCCCTGGTTTGGCACATATATCCCTATTAGACAGGGGCAGCCTGTGAACACTTGATGTGTTCAAACCTATATCTTAATTATAAAATTCCTTGGATATTGACACGTTAGCAGTATTTTTGGTAAACTTGTGGTAAGTTTAGCTAGGCTTAAAAAGGCTCTTGGGATGATAGAACACTAACTACCTATGAACCTGTAAAGGAAATAACCTTATTAAGTGGGTAGGCTAAAAAAAGGATTTTGTAACAATAACAATCCTGGCTACATGGTGTCACTTATAGGTTCATAGGTTCATAGGTTCATACTAGGCTATCTGCCCTGGGGCAATTATAAGCCTAGCCCGATTCTGTATGGCTTATGCCACCCCTTGATTTGAGTATACTGTGCCCTTTTTAAGGATTAGTTTACTGTGCCTCTGTCTAATAGTGACACGGGAGTAATCCCTGGGACAAACCTACGATCCCCCATCCACCTATTGAGATTCTTCTTGAAGAGATTCAGTGAGGTGCTCTGCCTCACATGAACTGGAATTCTATTCCAGAGCAAAGGGAGCCTCTGGGTTATGAACCTGTCCCTCCAGCAAGTTCTATTTATTTCTGTGCTGAGGTTCAAGTCCCTCGTGCGTGTGACTCTAAGGGATTTAGATTTACTGAGGTGGAGCATGTCCATTAATTCTGGATTTGACATAGCTTTGTATGTCAGGCAAAGATCGCCTCGAAGTAGGCAGTATGCAACTGAGTAGAGCTGGAGTTTTTTTAACCGAGCAGCATATGGCATCTGTTTGAGACCCTTGATCCTCTTGGTGAGATACTTTTGGGGTCTTTCTAATTGCTGCAGGTGTCGGGTAAGGTACATCCCAAAAGGGGCATTGTATTCTATGATGGGCCTGATGAGGGATAAATAAAGGGGCACGATTACCTCTCTTGATCTAGATGTGAAACCCTTCGTGATGAGGTGGGCTATGTAGAAGGTCTTACTAACCACTTTGGCAATGTGGTTTTCAAAGGAGAGATTGCTATCAACTTGGGTCCCCAGGTCCCTAATAACTTTTTCTGTACTTAATGGGTTTCCGCCTATGTGGTAATTTGTGGGCACATTGTTTTTGCCAAAGGGTATGACTATAAATTTTTTGGCATTTAGCTTTAAACCATGGCGCTGGCACCAGTTATCTGTCTCTGTGAGACCTTTTTGAAGGATGTTTGTGTCAGCTGGAGAGTTGATTATGGCGCCCAGTTTGCAATCGTCTGTGAACTTGGTGAGCCATAGTCCTCCCACATTTGCCTGTACCTCGGAAAAGTATATACCGAACAAGAGTGGTCCCAGGACAGAACCCTGTGGGATGCCACTTGTGACCAGTTTCGAGTCTGACATGGCTCCAGCAACTCTCACTCTGTGGGTTCTGTCTTTGAGCCAGTTTGCGACCCATCTTGTGACATAGGGGTTTATATTTAAGCTGGATAGCTTATCTATGATGCCCGAGTGGGGTATTGTGTCAAATGCCTTTGCAAGGTCCAGATAGGCTGTGTGGACTACCTTCCCTTCATCTATGGCTTTGGTGACTGTTTCGAAGAAGTCAACCAGGTTCAAAAGGCAGGATCTGCCCTTGACAAAGCCGAACTGGGTAGGATCTAGTGTCTGTAGGTCCCCAATGTCTTTGTTTATGAGCTCCATGATGATCCTCTCCATAGCCTTGCAGACTAAGCTAGTCAGGCTTATGGAGCGATAGTTTCCAGGGTCCGTAGAGGCTCCACCTTTGTGGAGTGGGACCACTGTTGCTGTCACGCCATTCTGTGGGCACATATCCTGTAGTGAGGCTGAGATTGTATAGCTGTTTTATTTGAGGGATTAGTTCCTCTTGGAGTTCATGTAGGACGCAACCTGGGATGCCATCTGGTCCCATGGAAGCAGTGTTTTTTGCTTTGGAGAGGGCAGCCTTCACCTGAGCATCAGAGATGTTTGGGAGGCAGCCCTCTGCCGGGATAGATACTTGCTCTTTTGGGGGGGAGGGGGGGGGGAGAAGTTTGCACTGAACCTGTCTGCCAGGATATTGGCGATGTCTGTGGGTTCAGTGTATTTTTTTCGTTTAGAATCAACTCAGAACAAGTCTGGGAGTTGCATCCCAGGTTTCTAACATAACTGAAAAAAGCCTTATGATTGTCTTTGGTGTCCTGTGCAATTTTTCTCTCGAAGCTGGCCTTGGAGGATTTTATGAGGGATCGTAATTTTTGCTAGTACTGATCAGAGATGCCTTCCCTATTAGGGATTTTGCTCTATCATGTAGTAGCTTCCTCCTTCTGTTGTACAGTTTATTTATGGCAGGGGTCCACCAGACTGGACGCCTGCCTTTGGATGATTGGGTCTTGATTTTGTTTGGGATAGCATGATCCATGCATTCCTGGAGATGTCCGTAGAATGCGTTTATATAGGATTCTGCAGTTTGGGCCGTAGTTACCACTGGCCCTGGGGCCTTGAAGGATTCCACTTGGTTTTGAGAAGTGAGAAGTTCGCTTTTGAGAAGTTTTTCACTGTGGTTTTCTGGGCTGGGGGTGGGGTCGGGATGTGGACATCCAGTGAAATTAATTTATGGTCTGATCTTACCAATGAGGGATATACTTCTGGTGTGGAGCATAGAGTCCCCATGTTGGTAATGATCAGGTCTAGTATGTTGTCCCCTCTTGTGGGAGTGGTGACTAGTTGTTCCATAGCATTTGAGTTTATAATTTCCAGGAACCTTTGGGCTAAGGTGCTGGGGCTTGAGTAGTGCTCCCAGTCAATGTTTGGGTAGTTGAAGTCGCCCAATATAATGGTGTTCGGAGAGATCTTCATGTTCTCCAATGTTTTCAGGAAAGCCGAGTGGGATTCCTGACTTTGAGAGGGTGGTCTGTAGGATGCTATAAACTGAAAAGCAGTCTTGCCCACTGTTAGTTGCACATGGATGGTCTCCGATACTTCGTGCAATGCCACTAACCTGGAGGTGTGGATATCCTTGATAAATATGGAAACTCCCCCTCCTTTTGTGGTTCGGTCCGGGTTTTGGGGCCGAAAAGCATGATATGAGGTATAGCCTGGTAGTGCTGGGGTGCTCTCTGGAGCCTTGAACCAGGTCTCTGTCACTGCACAGATATCGATGTTCTCCATACTGAGGAGAGCTTCGAGTGCGTGCATCTTGACGTTAAGACTTCTGGTGTTTAGCAGCATTACCCTTAGTTTCTTGTTCCTTGTGCTGTCTATGGGGGTGGGTTTGACTTTTGAGCCTTGCCTAAAAAAGGCACTATGGGGGTGGCAAGAGCCTTTGCCAATATCCGAAAGCCCAGTGGTGACAGGTGCAAGCCGTCCCTAGCGAAGCAACGTGGCTTGTCGAGCATGTCATCCCAGGCTGACAGACACTGGATCCCCTTTGAATGACACCAAAATTTTAGCCAATTGTTAAAATCGATCATTTTGTCTTTGTACTGTGGCATCATTCTAGGTGAGGGTAAGATGCTGCTCAAGGTCAGGGTTATACCAGCCTGGGCTACATGATCAGAGAGCTCCTCTATGTCTCTTTTCATGTAGTCCAGGGAGGTACATCTCAGGTCATTCACACCAGCATGTACAATGACTGAGTCATATTTGTATTTGCTTTGGAGTGACCTGAGTGCTTGCGTTATGTGGCGGATCCTAGCACCCGACAGGCAGCTCACCGTGACCTTCTCTTTATTCAGCCTAGTGAGCGGGACATCAGTGTGTCTGACAATAGAGTCACCTATTACAAGAGTATCAGGTGTGTTATTCAGCCTTAAGGGCTGTGGCTGCTTGGCACACTGACTTTGTGGGCTATGTGTTGTGCGTGTTTTGTTTTGAGGTAGCGTTTGCTTGGATGTCTGCTTTGGAGGTCTCTGTTGCTTAGGTAGATTTTTATTTAGAGCCTCCAAGTATGTTTTTGTGTATTTATGTGTTTGGTTCGCTGATGTGGTGGGACTATGTGATACTGGAATTGTGTTGTGTGAGGTTACCTTCTCCTCCTGACTGGTTACACCAGTTTTGAGATGAGAGAGCTCAGCCTCCAGTTTGGCTATATGGTTGCATCTCTCACATATATTTGAACCTGTTTGGAGGAGGAGAGGGTTGTCCGTGTACATGAAACAGTTGTAACATTGCCTCAAAATTCCCAGATTCACCAGCTGGACTGGAGGGGAAACCATTGACTGACCTTTCTGAGAGAAGCACTGATATACACATTTGTCAAAGTATAAGGAACTACTATTTCTGTTATTTAACTTGGGGTTATGGCCAAGGCACAATTAGCTTCTGCAAATTAGTCCTTATACTAGAATTTGGGAGGCCCCAGGGGAGGTGATGATGGCTCCAGGTTTACAGTCAACAAACAATCAACCAAAGGCCTCTGATGACAGCTTTCACATCATGAAGTTCATACCAAACTAGAACATCCCCAGTAGCAGAGACATTACTGGTAACAGGATTTGCTGGCTTTTGGCTATGAGCCAGTTTATTATCCATTAGATAATGAAAGGGTTTTCATACAGTAAGGTAAGTTTGTCTACAATGGCTAAGTAATCTTCTTTTCTGGTGGTAAGAATGATTACTAGAATAGTGTAAAAAATATTTAGGAAAGATGGCTTTCTGTAGAGCTTAGATTTAAATGTGTGTAACTCAGTGTCCTTATATAGTAAACATCTAAATAATGCTTTTCACAGATTAAGAAAAAATAAATCTAAGAAAATCTGTGGTATTGTTTAAATGGTTCACAAATGTTTTAAATGAGGACAATCACCTTTCCAAATCAAAAATCTATCATTGAAAAGATGGCTGTATATCACCATTCGGTTATAATCAGAATGAAAAACATGGCGGTGCTCCCAGTACCAAAGCACAATGTTAGCATACAAGAGGGGGGGCAAGCTGTGCCCATTGCTATGCCAGTCGTTTGCTTATGATCCCCCTAAAAAAAGAGGAAATTGTTTTTTAATCTAATTTCCAGGAATTCTACCAACATGTTAATCTCAGAGTTCTTTAAATTCTCACATTGCAAACAAGCTTCATGAAACCAGTCAATACCAGTACTATGAGGAATGCATGAAAACAGATAGATTATGTTAATGGTGACCAACAGCCACTCATCATAGTAGTATTCATGTTTTATTTTACTTAAGAAGTCCCACGAGTCCTTTAAAATATAAGGATATTTAGTCACAAAGATTTTTACCATACTATCTATGTACAATGCTAAAGGATGAATTTTCAGTCCTGCAGCTGACACAATGGGACGTAGAGGTGGATTTTGCATGTTCTTATGTACTTTCAGTATTCCAGAAATAACAGAAACAGTGGGGTGCTCTACCGATAGAAACCTAAATAGATTATAATCTGTTATATGCTGGTCTAAAAGATCCTTCAGCATCAAATTTAATTTGTGGTAAAAATATGTATTTCATTGTTTGAAATCCTTGCATATTGTTTTTCGTTGTTGAGTAAGTCATGCATTCCGGATGTATAATCTATAGCATCTATTAGTACAATCCCTATCCCATTGTCTGGTTTCATAATTTTTAGCTTGTGTTTTTTCATCAACTCATTCATTAATATTCTTTTGTATTTGGTAAGATTATTAGCAAAAGACCCAGTGGAAGCACTAACTAATTTTCTAATCTCTTGTTCACATACTTTTTCAAATAAACTTAAAGTAGAATGTAAAGAGGCATTGAAGGTACTTTTTCTATAGAAAATAAGCCTAGGCTGGCTTGTGACAGCACATTCTTTGAATAAAACCTTAAAATTAAATTTTTGAACAAAAAGCTTCAAATCTAATATAGCATCTTCCACTTCAAACTTAGTATTAGGCACAATAGTAAAACCCTTGCTGAACAAACTAAGATGTGTGTCACCAATACACTCATCACTAAAATTAAATATTTTGAATCCTTTATAGTCATGGATGTAAGGGTATATCTCATCAAGTAGATAATCATGAATAAATCTGTAGAAGTTTCAACTAATGGTTGTGTCTTCTCTGGTGATGATAGTTTTGGGCAGGTAACCTGCCCTCCGGGCGATGGTAGTTTTGGGCAGGTAACCTGCCCTGCTGGTGTTGATTCTCTCTGTGTCCCTTTTGTCCACCCGTACTTATCCCTGCTATCCCCTCCAAACATCGGAGAGGGGGGATATTCTGCTGTATCTAAAAAGAATTATCACCAACATCTTTGCAAACAACAATATAACTTAGATTATGAAAGTTGGATATACTGTTGCTTACATTCAAATTATTAACAGTTAGTGTAGAATTATGGTTAACCTTTGGGATAGGATAAGCTTTCCCTGCATTGTACTCAATTTCATCTCTTTCTAACTTATTAATTTTGTTTTATTTTTGCCTTTCCCAACATACTTTTAACATTTTTAAAAACTTTGCCATATTCACAAGCTCTAACATTAAGCATCAAATCATTTCTAAGTGACAAATCCAATACATTACTGTCATCCTTACCATCAGAAAAGAAGTTTATTTAAAGACCAAATGGTGAGGATTTCAAGAATAGTTTCTGAGAATGTGTGCTTCTTAGAAGAATTAAATACATTGGTATATATGTTCCTTAAAATAGGTTATCCCCAGCACTGCTGGAACACATAAAGACTGAAGTGTTAAATAAAAGGGAGTACAATTTCTTTCCTATTTTAGGCAAAAAAAATAAAAAATTGGTAAAGAGGTGTCAGACAATGGGATGCCCAAAAATTATGAACATACTATGATTGTAAAATTCAGTAGTGCTGCTAATGCCATAAAAAATATAGTTAAAATTCTTCTTCTTCTTCTTCTTCTTCTTTCAGATGTTCCCATTAGGGGTCACCACAGCGGATCATCTGTTTCATTTTTCTTCCTGTCCTATGCATCTTGCTCTGTCACACCAACCACCTGCATGTCCTCTCTCACCACATCCATAAACCTTATCTTAGGCTTTCCTCTTTTCCTCTTACCTGGTAGCTTCATCCTTAGCATCCTTTTCCCAATATACTCTGCATCCCTCCTTAGCACATGTCCAAACCAACGTAATCTTGCCTCTCTGGCTTTGTCTCCAAACCGTCCAACCTGGGCTGACCCTCTAATATACTTATTCCTAATCCTGTCTACCCTTGTCATAATCAGTGTAAATCTTAACATCTTGAACTCTGCCAGATCAAGCTCTGACTCCTGCCTTTTTGTCAATGCCACTGTCTCCAACCCATCTAACATAGCTGGTCTCACTACCCTCTTGTAGACCTTCCCTACTCGTCTGTCACAAATCACTCCTGGCACTCTTCTCCACGCACTCCACCCTGCCTGTACTCATAATGTAAACTAATTCAAAGTGATGTTAGTATTAATACAATACTTGGAACCGTTCCTAATTTTACATAAAAACAGCATTTGAAATTGAAAGAAAAATTAGAAAGAGGAACTGTATCAGACGAAATACCTAATAATAATAGTATAACTAAAGGGATGGTAAAGTGCAGGGATTCAACAGCACAACATGTTTATGTAGGACATGCATTAAAATTGAGACCCTTACTATCGAGTTGAAGCTGTATAAGAGGTAGGACTGTACTACTACTAGGGTTATCTATATTGCGTTTTGTGATTTTTGCTATTCGTATTATGTTGGCAAAAAAGAATGAGCCCTGAAAAAACACATTTACAAACACTGTTACCAGAAGGTAGAATGCTGCTCATGCAAGGCTCATTTCTGTCTCTGATAAGTATTCTGAGATATCCATAAGGTCTCTTTTCATATAGTCTAATGAGGTAAGTCTTAGGTCATTTACTCCAATACAGACCATGATAGAATCATATTAATTCCTGGGGTGCAATGCACTGAATGTTTGTATGATACTGTGGATCCTTGCTTCAGATAAGCAATTAACAGTTATCTTCCCCTTGTCTAAGTTAGTGAGTGGGCCATCTGTGTGTCACACAATGGTGAGAGGGCCATCTGTGTGTCACACAATGGCGAGAGGGCCATCTATGTGTCACACAATGGCGAGTGGGCCATCTGTGTGTCACACAATGGCGAGTGGGCCATCTGTGTGTCACACAATGGCGAGTGGGCCATCTGTGTGTCACACAATGGCGAGTGGGCCATCTGTGTGTCACACAATGGCGAGTGGGCCATCTGTGTGTCACACAATGGCGAGTGGGCCATCTGTGTGTCACACAATGGCGAGTGGGCCATCTGTGTGTCACACAACAGAATCACCAATGATGATGGCATTAGATAAAGTGCCTCCTTGCCTTATGGGCTTAATTCTTTGTGGACCATTGGGTGCAGGCTTACGTGTGTTGCTTGGTTTTGCTTTTGGTGTGAGCTTTAATAATTGCTGAGGAGAGGTGCTTCCATTAGACAGCTCAGGAGGTCTTTGATGTAAATCAGTCCAGCACAAGTGCCTCTTTTCAGGACCGAACCAGGAGTGTTGATTGTATAAGTATTTGCCTTAGTAGGTAAATGGAGACTAAGGAAATCATACCTAAGATTACAGGATAAAGCTTATTAGTAGCTCATAACTTTAATGAGCTGTGCTAAGGTGTTTTTTTTTTCACTATCCCCAGATTTTCCAGTTAGGTATTTGATCCAGACTGTGCCTTAGTTAGTTCCTTAGGTGTCTGACCTGTATAGATGCCATGAGTGAGATTTAAAAAGATTACCACCTTGTAGTAATCATTTCTGGTTCAATGACAAGAGGGTAGGTCTGTGTGTGTACAAGTGATGGGTGAGTGTGTCCTTGAGTATGATGGGGTGGGCTGTATGTGTGTGTGTGTGTGTGTGTGTGTGTGTGTGTGTGTGTGTGTGTGTGTGTGTGTGTGTGTGTGTATATATGCATGGTGCATGAGGAACACTACACAACAAGAATAACTATTGCTACAATGTGCTCTAAAGGCATTTAAATGTTTAAAAAGTTATGAAGCAAGAAAAACATGGAGAAGAAGGAAACTAAACACCAGGGGTAGCTCTTCATATTGTGCCTTAAAGGTACTTTAGTAGATTAAAACCTTGTAACATTGACATGTACACGGAGTGTGTTAATCCTCTGTATCATCGCCTGATATCAGGAATATTTTTGAAATATGAATTGTTTGCCAAAAAAAAAAAAAAAAAATTTAAAGAAAAAAACTTTGCATCTTGTACCCTTACCATAGGAAGCAATTGCGTCAACCCACAAAATTAACTGATCAATTAGTACAGTAGACCTATATTTACATAATAAGAAATATAAAATTATAATGTCCTGTATGATTGAGAGATTTAAATACTTTGTGAATCATAAAGGACAGTGACGGGTGGCTTTAGTACAAATGTGGGAGAATATTTAAACTGTGACTCACTTAAAAAGTTAATAGAGCAACGGCTCTAGCATCACTATGCACTTTACAAGAAAGCTGATCTAGGCAGTCCTGTGGTTGTTTGAAGTCCCAGGGTCATTGGAGGAATTAGTGCAGGCTATGTACAAGGACCCAATGCATCAAGTACAAACAGTGTTTGGTCATACAGAGGGGTTCTCAGTGGGAGAAGGCGTGCATTAGAGTTCAGCTTTGCTGTCCATGTAGTTGATGGATTACATTAGCAAACAGGTTGGAGAAAACAGATCAACAAAGCTTCTGTTTACAGACAATGTGGCATTATAAACAAACTCTGAACAGGAATGCCAGCAAGTTATAAGGGAATTTAATGTACCACTGGAGGTGCGTGGGATAAAACTGAAGACAAAGAGGATAGCTGCAATTCTAGCAAAAGAGGAAAGTCTGAAGAACCTAGAAAACGACATAGAAGAGAAAATAGTAGAACAGGGTAACAGTTTCAAATATCTGGGACGGCTGATGATGAGAAAGGAAGACAGAATGCAGAGGTCAAAGTTAGAATCAGGGAGGTGGCAGCAAACTGGCAGAATGCCAGAGGTTGTGTGTGAAAGAAGAATAACAAGCTGAAAATGAAGGTGTAAAAATCAGTGATTCGACCAGTATTACTGCACGGTACAGAAACCTGGGCAGTGAAGGAAGCTAGAGAGCATGGAGATGAAATGCCTGAGATGGATGGATGGATGGATGATGGATGGATGATGGATGATGGATGGATGGATGGATGATGGATGGATGGATGATGGATGGATGGATGGATGGATGGATGGATGGATGGATGGATGGATGGATGATGGATGGATGATGGATGATGGATGGATGGATGGATGGATGGATGGATGGATGGATGGATGGATGATGGATGGATGGATGGATGGATGGATGGATGGATGGATGGATGGATGGATGGTGGATGATGGATGGATGATGTATGGATGGATGGATGGTTGGTTGGTTGCATTCTCTGGGACAGATGAAGAAATGAATACATCAGAGCCAAAGCCCAAATATCTCCAATTGCAGAGAAGATGGAAGAGATTATGGTGGTTCAAGCACATGTGGAGACAAGCAGAATGCAATCTGTTGATGAAGCTTTAGGTCAGACAGGAAAGGACCGAGAGAAAATGAAGGCATCCAGCCTAAAGATGGATGGATTCTGGAAAATATGACCTGTGACAATCAGGCATGACTGTCAAATAAGGTAAGAAAGTGTCACTGAATCAAGATAGATGGCAGCAGTTGATGTGACACCATGACCCATTGTAGAGAATGGCTGTTGGTAATGATGACAATGACTTTGTTGAATCCATTAATCAACCAACCACCTTTATTTAGTTAACTTTTCTCTTGAGCCACCCAATCCCCTCATCTGGTAGGGGCTTGAACCTCAGGCCCTAAGAAGTTGTCCACAGCCTCCTTCCTGTAGAGGGTGTGTGGGAGCATTGCTGCTGTCTTTACATGGCTCCATTTCAGTATGTTCTTTGTATAACTTATAGATAGTATGCATATTTTAAATGTTAACATTTCTCATTACACACAATGTAACGTAAGTCTGCATATAATACAGTGTTCTAAATGTGCAAATACAAAATATTCCTACATACTTGCTCATTGTAAATGCATACGTCTGATTATTTCTCTGTTTGTAACCCCAAGCAGAACCTAGAAAAGAACCAGAGAGTTCAGTACTTTAACCCAGCTAAATAAAAGTTATAAAATAAAAATAAAATAAAATACATGTGTGAAGGAACTTTGTATCATGCTACAACGACAGAATATTAGAAAGCTGCAAACAGCAAACCTATTGATTTTTTAATCAGAATTAGTATTGGGGTTGTGGTAACACTGAACACTTCCCAGTGTATGAATATTCTACTGCATCATTTATGAATCATTGCATAATTTCACAACAATGATCTGTTTTCCATGACTACCTTGACATGTGTTTAACATATGCTAGATGCCTCAGCATTCAAAATGTCATGGTAATGAAATTAACAAACCATAGAGAACAGAGTGCAAATTGTTGACTTTAAAAGTTAGCAGTGAACTTTGGGAAAATGTTTAGACATGGTATGTAGTTCACTGAATCAAGTACAAGAAAGAGATAGAAATATAAGCAAACCAAAAAAAATAAAACTGAGCACCAAGGTTGTACCCAGCATATTTTATCATGCTTCAAGTCCGTCTTTGGTGAGCTTGCATGAAACAAGCGTTGCAATCACAGTTCAAAGAAAGGTGTACTATTCTCTACAACATTTTATAGCATAGTGCTTAAACATAGTTGCAGAAAAAATACAGGTGACTGACCTCTTTATAGCCTCCAGGCAAGGCCCTGGAATGTGGACCTCATATTGTACTGTTGGTATACATATAACCGAATTGCAAATCTAAATTAAATATCATATTGCAGCCACAATATACACATATTCCTCTACACAGCTAGTATATAGTCTATATATATATAACGCACAAAAATAAAAGACAGCATTGTGAAAACTTGCTGTCAGTGTTGCTGGTTTATACTTGTTCAAGCTGCTTCAGTTTGTAAGTGTGAGCTGATTTTCTCATAGTAACAGGCAATACAACATTGGAAGTTAGGCTGAAAGTGAAGTCAATCAGGGAAAAGTATTCCCCACTGAGATGGCATATGGTTCATGTTATTATAAATAGGTAACAAGCTGCAGACACAGTCTTACTTTTATACACTGTGTGGCCCATCCCTGCCTAGCATAGTTCATGCAATGCTGAAGTATTTGCTGTGTATATCAGAATAAAACATGGTGGGGTACAAATAAATGGGAGACAGTACGTGTCATGTGTATGTGTGTGTCTGTGTACGCTTCACGTGTCATATCCCATTTTATCTCATTCCCTCTATTACAGCTCTCTTGTATAAACCTTTAACTCCCAGAAGTTGTGACTTGAGCCTTTAAAAAATAAAGTTATCACCTTACAGTTCAAGTGTTAATAGAAAAGTGTAAATAGCAAACAATCCAGAATAAATTAATCTTTCCGTTAGTGACATTCATTCAGTTTGATCCTTTAAAATGGGTTTTATAAGGCAAAAGAAAGATACTGAATATTAATTTTGTAATTTTGTATAAACAGCTTATGATATACTCAGTAACTATACAAGCAAGATGTGCTTCCAGTTGCATTTTCTTCATATAGCTGTGAACTTTCATATGAGGCTATGCAGTTCTGCTTGTGTTATCTGAATGTTGAGTCATTTATAATAAAAAGAAACAGTATAGAAATAATATTCAATATCTCTTTAGCTGCATTAGACAGAAGTCAAATTTCAGTACATTTTTGTTTGGTATCATGTATGCTTGCTTTAAGATGAACTCTGCTGATATCTTGTATATAGCGTGGTTTTGCATTATTAATGCAAATATGAATGGGCAATAGTTGACGCCTAGAGGTGTCAGTAGGAGGTAACTGCAGAAACACCTGGAGGTGTACTCAGCTGTAATGAGTTACATATACAGATCATGCAATGCCTTGTTGCAAATGCAGCTATGCCATTTACAATATTACAAATTCCTATTTTTGTAGGAATGTTCTGTGTCCTCCATCTGTTGGTTTGTCACAGCATGGTAATACATTTTGTCCTGTTAAGGTATACAAGTCCTTCCATAACCAGTCTTATATCTAAACATAAAACAACCCACAGATTACTCTGAATGTGCACCTTTCTCCTAAGTTTATGGGTGAATATATACTCACTGTGCTTCTGATAATCAGACTTGTAATTCTGCTATAATGTGAACCTTGACAGCACACCTTTATCCACTCTGAAATTCTTCCTGATTCCTATCCTAAAATGTACACCTTGGGAAAGTGGCTTAATGGCTAAGGTGTTTGCCTTATAAACACAAGGTGCAAGGTTTGAGTCTAACAAGGGATAATTGGCTAGGCTTAAAATGGCTCGCAAGTGCAGTTAGCTTAGTACTAAACTATGAACATGTATAAACATCAAACTGTATGTGTGTTTTTTATTTGAGAGTGTTGTGTCTGTGCAGATTTGAATTCCAGCACACACACCACACCATACTTTCCAGGCTTTGGATACACAGGTTGCAGTACTACGCATCCAGGTAATATGTCACATGTTCTTGTGGTACACATGCTAGGAACACAAGACTCCATGGTGCCCACCATTCCACAATCACAAGTTGATCAGCTAGCAGTCCCCTTGTAGAGCCCAATATCTAATGTATTTCATAAAGTGACACACAATTTGCATTCTTTCATATATGTATTTCCTTTCATGAATCACACATACAGCAATACTGCATGCCAAACAAGATCGGAGTAACTTGTGGTGTGTAGGACTGACCACATCAGCAAGCACAATTCCTGAACTTATTCGCTTCAGTAGGGTTTATTATCTTGTGGTCTAAATGTCAAAGGATACATCCCTCATCTTTTTGACAAACTCGGGCTATATATATCATCAGATTTTAAATAAACTTTAGTATGTCTAGAACCATATATGTTCCTAAGGAAGTGTAAGTGGCAGACTGTTTAGCACAAACGAATCTTTGCGACTTTTGTTTTCATTAAGTTCTAGATCTTAAACTTTTAAGTCACCATAATAATAAATATTATTTATTGTAACGTTTTGTAAATAATGTCCTTACAGTGTTTCACTGGTAGAGTCCAGTAGGAATAGAAAGGTGTTAGATTTGATACCCAGCACAGCTGAAATTGGCTTACCACATGGCAAATGAAGGGGGTGAGGAGTGGCATTAGTGAATGAGAATCTATTAACCACATTTTAATGGGAAGTGGGTTAATCCTAAACAGCAAACATTTAGAAGGGTTGAGGGGTAGAAAGGTTAATCCTAATCATGAGATCATGAGCATTAAAATGATTAGAAAGGGTGGGAGGGAGCATTAGTGTGACAGTGAGAGCCTTATTAATAATGTAAAGGTTTAGTAATGGGAGAGGATGTACCCTAAACAATAAGCACATTTTTATTTTAAGGCTTGGGAATTAGTAGCGAAGATAACTTGGAAAAATGAGCCCTCTATATATTAACTTTTTAGTTTCGTTTTTTTTTTAATTTGAAAATAATTTTTAAACATATTAAGGGAAGGGGAAAGGGCGGCCGCGGTGATGCAGCGGTTAGCATTGCCGCCTCACAGCAAGAGGTTCTCCGGTTCAATTTCTAGCTGGGGTGCCTTCTATGTGGAGTCTGCATGTCCTGCCTGTAGTCTCGTAGGTTACCTCCAGGTGCTCCGGTTTCCTCCCACATCGCAAAGACATGCAGTAGGTGGATTGGATACTCTAAATTGTCCCTAGGTGTGAGTGTGTGCATGTGTGTGCCTTCTGTAGAAGGTTGGGCACCGGGCTGGCAACTCGACACTGTAAAACTCCACTGCCAATCATCAGTGGACAGATGATCCACTGTGGCAACCCCTAACCGGGAAAAGCCGAAAGAAGATTAAGGGAAGGAGAAAGTAAGGACAACCTGCAAAAAGAGAGGGAAATAAGCCTCAAGCATTATAATTTCTCACAGCAAGATAGCAGAAAGATCTTGAAGAACCAGAAAAAACAAATGTTAAACCAAAAAGTCACCATAGATCTGTAGAACAAAAGCAGCTATTTATTCCATCAGTTATAAATCATCCCTTAAAATCTCAAAGCAGCACATAAAATATAGACATAAAAAATAAGAAAAAGAGTTGAAAACAGAAAAACTCTTTCATCCCATGTTTGTATGGAACTTCATCAGATAAATTACAGCTATAACATCAGCTCATTAAATACCCACCTAGAGAACTGGTCCTAGACCAATCAGATAATCTCATACAGCCAAGCCCCTCAGCTGGTGGACATTACCATCGGCTCATAAACCAATATAAATTTAACCTCATTCAAAGCAGTGTTTAATTCAAATACTTGTTATAAATTCCAAAAATCCCTTTTAAAGCCCTAAAGACATTGTGAATACATAAATATGTAGACTAGAAAACATAAAAACATACCATATTATATATATATATATATATATATATATATATATATATATATATATATATATATATGGGATCCGTGCAGATGTTCGAAGTTTCACTACTTCGAATCCACTTCACCGAGTCCACTTGTTCAAAGTAGTGAAACTTCAAACGTTGACTTCGGCAGTCACACTACACTGCGGAATGGGAATATTCCCTTTCCCCACAGTAGTGCGATCTTGGAGTTAGTATATTTAAGTAGGGGGGTGTGGGGGGCTCAGCCCTCCACATGGGGGGTGCAGGGGGGCTTGCCCCCCTACAAAAGCATGTTTTAGTGGGGGTTTTTTTTGGGTCGTCCGGGGAACTAGAGTTCAGTGAAAGTGCACTTTCATTGAAGTGAACTTTCGCTGATGTGTAGGTCTCCTGCTCTATTTCGAAGAAGTGTTCTTTCAATGTAGAGCAGTAGACCCACATATATATATATATATATATATATATATATATATATATATATATATATATGGATTTGTATCACTTCACTGACACCCATTTCACTGAGACTAAATCACCTAAAGTTCATTTCACGTAAAACTCATTTCACTGACAAGTAGTACTCTAAGGCAAGTCAAATGTATATGTCTTTTTCCCCACTGTAGTCCTGGTGTAAGTATATATAGTCCACATTGGGGGGGGGGTGCCGCCCCCCCCACTTAATTTGGTTTTCTGTCTGGTTTTATTTTACATTATTTGGTAAAACCCAACTAGGTGGGGGGCTATGCCCACCACACCCCCAGTGTAGGGGGCTGTGCCCACCCCACCCCCCCAGCTATATATACTAACACCAGGATCACACTACAGTGGAGAAAAGGACATATACCTTTCACTTGCCTTATTGTACTACTTGTCAGTGAAATGAGTTTTAGGTGAACTGAACTTTAAGTGATTTGGTGTCAGTGAAATGGGTGTCAGTGAAATGGTCTTTCAGTGAAGTGATACAAATCTATATATATATATATATATATATATATATATATATATTGGTCGACATTTCATAAAGTCGAAGACCATATGGCTGAGAACATATGATCGACTTTTGAAACATCGACCATGAAAAAAAAAAAACACAACAATCGCTTGCCTTCACAATGCTAGCAGGGGTCAAGCCCCCCTGCACCCCCTGGAACTTAAATATACCAACTCTGAAATCACACTACAGTGCAGAAGATGGTAATCGTTCCATTCAGCACTGTACAGAGATTCCCATTCCACATGGCCGATGTTTCAAAAGTCGATCATATGGTCTTCGACTTTATGAAATGTCAACCATATGAAGGGGACCCATATATACATATAGATATATGAAGAGTCCAGGACATGAATTAAGTTCATTGTCATTGAGAAGCTGGAGCACAGTGAAAAGGGTGGTCCATGGCATCTGCAACTGGAAAAACAAGAGTTGTATTGGCAACTTACCTTAAATGCTCAGAGCTGGCCAGGGCTGAATGCATACGGCTCCACTGCATGTATATTAAAACTAAAGTTAAAATCCCTCTCTAGATAAAAATCTGTAGTGGTCCATTGCTTCATTCTCTTTTTATTTATTAGTTTTTTAGTTTTTATACATTATTTCTACCTGTCCAAACATAAAAGAGAACATATAAATATATAGGGTCCCTATTAATTATTTGAATGTTTTAAAGTTCAAATGTCATATGGTTGACGCCATATGCTCGAACTTTAAAAAGTTCTAAGGTGAAAAGCAATGGCTCCATATGGCACAGAATAAGAAAATGTCCCTTTTCTGCACTGAAGTGCGATCTAGGAGTTCTTATATTTAAGTGGGGGGTGTGGAGGGATGCATTGGGGCTTGCCCCACTGCTCAGAGCATTGAGATAAGTTTTTTTTTTAATTTTTTTATTATATTTTCAATGTTTTAAACTTCACTCATATGAAGTTCGAAGTTTTAAAACTTTGAATACATTATAAAGACCCTATATATCTATATATATATATATATATATACATATATATATATATATATATATATATATATATATATATATATATATATTTATATATATATATATATATATACACACACACACACACATTTTTATATAGTATAATTTTTTATGGTTTATAGCCTACATATTTCATGTATTCACAATGTCTTTAGGGCTTTAAAAGGGATTTTTGGTATTTATATCAAGTTTTTGAATTAAACACTGCTTTGTAATAAGGTTATATTTATATAGGTTTATAATCCGATGGTAACGTCCACCAGCTTGGGGCTTGGCTGTATGAGATGATCTGATTATTCTAAGGTGACTTCTATAGGCGGGCATTTAATCAGCTGATGTTACAGCTGTAATTTATCTGATGAAATTCCATACAAACACAGGACGAAAGCGATTATCTGTTTTCAAATCTTTTTCTTATTTTTTATGCCTAATTGTTATGTGTTGCTTTGAGATATTAAGGGATGATTTATAACTGATGGAATAAATGTCTGCTTTTGTTCAGTGGTGACTTTTTTGTTCAACAGACAAATCTTCCTCTAACTTCTGTATCATCAGACATTATAATATCAATTATCATTATCAAATTTCATTATAATATCAAACAGCAGTACCTACAAACAAGGGCATCCACAGGCAGGTGCAAGGGGGTGCACTTGCACCCACCCCTGGATTTTTTAAATTTATCTGTGATGATTTGTTTGGAATCAAAAAATATACTGGCAAAACCGTACATTTTTCCATTTCAATGTACTTTTTTTAATTCTGTGAAACCTGCATCATTCGGAGATCTTATTCGAGGTTGCAGTCACGATACATATGACGGTCCTCAATTACTCCTCAAACTGCATCTCTGTCTCCGACCGTTAACAGTTGCGTAGTTATACAGAATGACACTGGCCAGCAGATAGAGTGGAATGAAGATTTTTGTGACCAGAAAGACCTCAGCAGCTCAGATTATTGGATTCTTTGTGGTGTGTGCAGCACTTAAGGTACGTTAATCACAGACAGGAAGCCAGTCGGAGAGAATAAAGAAGCTCCTGGTAATTTTTTTACTTTAAGCTTTAAGCTTGGTGCCAAGATGTGAAAGCGGTGCACTTGAGATTAATGTCAGTAGTTTGAGTTTCCTCTAGTGTCTTGTGTCACGTTTGTGTTCACATGAATGTTGTGCTACTTTTTGAAGGGATTATATGGTGTTTTTAGTTAAATGTGCACATTTAGTAGTCGGCTTACTTCATCTGCGAACTCCGTCTCTGGTTATTAGTGTCATGTGTTAAATATTCATAAGCCATGAGCAGTATCTCAGGCTTTCCCTGAAACAGGGCAGTAGTCTGACTGGGCTCTACCCAGTAAACAAGTCATCATAGCTCTCATATGGCAGTGCCTTCCCTCATGGTGCTCATCACTTCTCTGCACTGTATGCGTCATACTTCAGGAATGTTGCTGCTGCAGTTTTATAAAACAGTGGTTCATTTGTATGTAGATTTTTAAAATGTTTTATTGGTTATTATTTTACAAATGTGGTTTTATATGAGACTGATGTGAACAGAAATGAAGTCCCGAGTGGTGCAATTAGCTGGAGTAAGCAGTAGGAATGGACCAGCAGCGAAGAATTGTGCATGCGTGTATGTGTGTGTGTGTGTGTGTGTGTGTGTGTATGTGTGTGTGTGTGTGTGTGTGTGTGTGAGAGAGAGAGAAACAGAGTGAAATACCCTAGTTAGAGTTAGCAGGTGGAATTTATTATCAAATGCATTCTCAAGTAAATTGTGAGCTTCAAGGGAAGAGAATTTTACTGCTGCTCATGCTAAGCCTGCTTAAAATGTGCAACTGTTTTGTTTACAAATAGTATCACTGTTGTGGTATAGAATTGTAAAGCAGTGTTAGAAGCACAGCAGGTAGCATACTTGCATCTTAATGTAGAGGGCTGTAGGTTCTACTCCCACAGCATGTACATTTGTATTTTAAAAGGGTGAGGTGCTACAGTCTTGAGCATGTCCTCCTTTGTATGAGACACCTAGTAACTTTGAACCTCTTTTTCAGATTGTCACCCATTCCCTATTGCAATATACCAGCTTACCATTTCTTTTAACGTAACATAGGCAATTTATCCTTCAAGGAAACCGGCACTGCATTTGTACATGAAACACTGAAATATAAGTTGTTTTCTAGCAACAACCTCTTCATTAGTTTCCAGTCTTTTTAATGTGCAATTATTCAGATGACTTACTTCTGCAGAGATTGTGCATATTGACTGATACTGGTGGATTGTAATGACAGAAGTTTGAGTGGCCTTTTATGGTTGAAATTATCTGAACTGGGTAGTTTCTTATTACTGGTTCTTATGTTTTGTTTCATTGCTTACTGGAAAAATGTTCAAAACTATAAATTTAAGATACACTTTAAAAAGTGGTGCTGTATTATACAAGGAATATAATTCATTATATATTATAATTAATACAGTCAGGGAGGATAATCACGGTAGTTTTGCATGGCCCTAAAAATGTGTGCAAGGGACCTGTGATTTGAAAACAGCCCAGAGGTAAACTTAACCCATCACTGCCCAGATGCATTTTCTTTGAATGTGGGTTTCAGTGCTGTTTCAATGAATGTGAGTTTCAAAGGTAGAGAAGTTTTAATGCCAAGTCTGTTTTCACTGTAAGACAATTGCTTTGTTTGGCAAATGGCTCAGTGTTTGTGCTATAAAATTTGAAAGAAAAATTGTAAATTAATTCCAAGTATCTATAGTCGTTGTAGAAGTAAAGTATAAAGCAGTATGCATACTGACAGTTTTGAACAGTGTTTATGGCAACTGGGAAGAAACAGGCAAGTAATGGGACACTGGAATGGCTGTGTATGGGGGGGGGGCTGTGTGTTTGGGGGCTGGGGGGGGGTTCTATGTTTGCACCTCCCTGCAAAAAATCCTGCGGGCTCCCTTGCCTACAAACTGTTGACAAGTCAGTTAAACTCCTCAAACAGGAACATTATTTACGTCACTCCAGTAGTTGAGAGAATCCATCCATTTATGTCTGACCTTTAATATCTAACTTACATAAAACAGACCAGAATCACAGCATACAATGCTAACATTCAACCTGCATCAACATCCTGCATCAAGGTGCATTTTTTTCTCTGAGGAAGTGCTGCTCATCTGTTTGCAAATATCTCCATTCTGTAATGACATCTTACCAATCTCTTACCATCCTACAAAATCTGGAGATTCCGTTTTCTGCCATAGTTCACTTAGCTAACCCTTGTGCACGTTTTATAAAATGCAAAACTACATACAAAATGCTGAGTGTTATGAGTACAAAGCAGTGACTGGAAAAGAGATGGCAAATATTTTATCACAAGTGTTCAGAGTAAACTCATTCATTCTTTATTTCTCCAGCTACCCACTAAATCCAGTTCTGGGTATGCAGGTATCTGGGTGGAACCTTATCCTAGCACTCAGGGGACAGAGTGCAGGGATGTTAATCTTAAATGGGGTTCAAGTCCATTGCAGAATGCATAAACTCTCTTAAACACACCAACTAGGCACAATTTGAAGGGTCAACAATTCACCTATTAAGTGTAGTTGGGATGTAGGAAGATCTGGATAACCCAGGAAAAAGCCCAAAGGTACTCAGAGAAGACATGCAGACTGCAAGTAGAAGGCACCCCAGCTGAGAAATGAACTGAACAATCAGGGGCTGAGAGGAGCAACACAAACTGATATGCAACCCCCTACCCCATATATACCCTAATGCACTCAGTCAGCCATTTGAATGTAATGTTGAACAGGCCACCCTCCCGTCACAGGATACACACACAGACACACACACATACGTGCACACATATGCACACACATATGCACATAGATACACACACACACATACGCACACACACATACGCACACACAGACACACACACAGACACACACATACGCACACACATACGCACACACAGACACACACACAGACACACACATACGCACACACAGACACACACAGACACAGACACACACATACACACAGACACACACACAGACACAGACACACACACAGACACACACACAGACACACACACACACAGACACACACACAGACACACTCACGCAGACACACGCGCGCACTCACATGCGTTCGCACACACACACACGCACACGCATGCACAGTCAATGTCAGTAGCACCATTTCACCTACATTTCTGATGTGGGAGGAAACTGCGGTACTCAGGAAAAATGAGCACAAGTACAACAAGACTGCACTGATTGCACAAAATGCAGCAGCAATGTGAGAACCAAAACAGACAGCCAACAATGCTAAGAACTGAGATATATCAGGTTTTACAGGTACTCATCTTTCAGAGTGACAAGAACTCTTTAACAGGAGTTAAGTTGTCAAGGCCAAAAGTGCTTTAATGTTCACTTGCATCTAGAAAGAGACAGCAACACGTTATTTCTACTGAAACTTAACCCTACAAAACTTGCAGCTGATAGTCTTCCCTCTGAATACCTAAAAATAGCAGTAGACGCCCGAGCTTATCCAGTCTCTATCTTAATTAATCGATCCTTATCAGAAAGCTATGTCCCCACACTGTGGAAAATATCCCACATCATTCCCCTCCATAAAGGTGACTCCTCCACTGAACTTTCCAATTACCACCCCATAACCATCCTTTCTCCACTTTCCAAGATACTTGAGAAATGCATCCATTCTCAAGTCTTAGACTACCTCTTAGCTAATAACCTCCTCTCCAGCACCCAGCATGGCTTCAGGCCATACCACAGCACTACTACCACCTCGCTCTCTTTCACTAATGCTATCCTTCATCACAAAAATAATGCCATGTTCTCCTTTGCTATATTTCTGGATCTGTCCAAGGCTTTTGACATGGTCTCACACAAACTACTAATCTCTGTTCTCACTAACCTATCCTTTTTCCAATCAGCTACTGATTGGTTTTACAGCTATCTAACTGACCACCAACAATCAGTTGTCTGGCATAATGACCTATCTCCTCGACTTCCTGTAACACTCGGTGTTCCCCAAGGCTCCGTCCTTGGTCCCCTACTATTCTCACTCTTGACCAATGATCTATTCACAGCCACCAAGCATGCTTCTCTTATACAGTATGCAGATGACTCCACCCTCATCTGCTCAGCCCCAACTGTACCTGAACTTCACAAGATCTCACAGGAAGACTTTTCGTCTGTAGAAAACTGGCTATCTAATGCCCAGTTATTACTCAACCCGAGCAAGACTAAACTCCTTATCTTCCAACCCACTAAATCTAACCCAATTATCCCCACTTTAGTATTCTAGCCAAAGACAATACCATCATCTCCCCAACAGAACACACCAAACTACTTGGTGTTGAGATTGATAACAATCTCAGGTTTGACACTCACATTTCTCTTACCATAAAAAAGGTTCACAAAAAACTAGGTGCATTGTACAGAAACAAACAATTCCTCACCAAGACAGCCAGAACTTCTGCTGCCAATTCCCACCTAATCTCCACTTTACTCTACGCTGCTCCTATAATTACCTACCTTAGACAAACATACCTAAACAAGCTTGAGGCTTGCTACAATAAAATTGCTCAGTTTGCCACTGGTGCATCTTATTGCAGCCACCACTGTACCTCACTTAGAGAACTTGACTGGTTTGAACTCCCTCAACTTCTTCACCTGAATCAACTCTCTCTCTCTCATCCACAAGTTAGTAAACCATCCTGTTAAAGCCTCATCCCTTCAAAACCTTCCCCAGCCCTACTGCTCCACTAGCCCTCTACCCTCCAGCAGCACAAATCTACTTCTAGTGACCAAAGCCTAGAACTCAGCTAGAGAAGCACTATTCTCCTGCATCGTATCCAGATTATGGAGCAACCCCCCCCCCCACAACCACACCATCTTCTTGCTATCACTTCAAGACTGCACTAAAAACTCACATGAAAGTCTCTGGTTATGCCCATGCACCAATCCCAACTAGTGACCCTCCTTTTTACCTTCCCCTTCCTCTCCCCTCCCCTAGCCACCCTGCCTCACACTGTCTGATCATTGCATTCCTTCCTCTGCAGGCTTTGGCTCACCCTTTACCCTCCCCTCCCCTTCCCTCCTCACTCAGTCTCTCAGACCTATTATTATGGGTTACTTTCATTGACAGCTCAATTCACTGACAACCACATCAGCAAGACCAATTCACTGAAAGTTAATTTCACTGACAACTCATTTCACTGAAACTCATTTTTTATTTTTATTTTTTTTTTTTTATTTTACATTTGTTAATAAGGAAAGTCGGACTTGGAGCAAGCCAATTTTCAGTGGAGGCCCGGGGAGAAATGCTCCAGATGCATGTCTTTGTAATGTGGGAGGAAACCGGAGCACACAAATGCAGGGAGGACATGAAGACTCCCACAGAACACACCCCAGCCAAGAATCGAACCAGAGAACCTCTTGCTGTGAGGCGACTACGCTACCGTTGCACCACTGCGCCATCATATATGGCCTGTTTCCCACTGTAGTATGATCCTGGAGTTAGAATATATAGTAAGGGGGGATGTTGGTGGCACAGCCCCCCACATTGCGGGGTGTGGGGGGTGAAGTACGCCCCAGTGGTCAGGGATTTGGGAATGCAGGTAGACAGTAATCTGGCTTTAGACTATTATCTGTCTATGTAGTAAGGACATTATTAGTATTGCACAATGTTTAAGCAAGGATATGGCATCGAAGTCCAAGAATGTCACTGTTCTGCTAAAAGCCCTCATCAGACCAATTATTGAGTACAGTGTCCTCTTCGGTATATTCCTAAGCAGGCACTTGCAACAGCTGTAGCATCCATAGATGTTCCTCATAAAGGAATACAGGGTGCAAACAACATGATCTAGGTAGATCACCTAAAAGCCCCATCCCTGGACCCCATTTCCTACAACTGCTGATATGAGATTTATGCCGACCGTAGAAAGCATCCCCTGATCCCACTCTGATGGACCTGGTACTCATCCATGAAACAAATAGTATCAGAACCGCCCAGTACATGGACCTGCACATTGTTTGTGACATAACTAGGACATGTTGGAGGGACAGGTATGTGTTCCAGAGACTACCACTTCTCTGAGATAGGCTTCCCATCTGTGTGAAGCAAAGTTCTTCTCTAACGTGTTTCAAGCATAACTTGGACCAGTGGATAGGTTATTGGAAATTAACCGCTGGACTGGTACCTATCTCTCCAGTAGACGGTGGTAGCCTGTAAATACTTAACTACCCATACTCAAGCTTACATATACCCTTTAAGGTATCTCTGGTGTATCAAAACTTGACGGATACATTTGGGAAATATTACTAAGCTTAAAAAGGCCCCCTGTAGTCATTAGCCTAGTAATGGCCTATAAACCGATGAATCAAGTCATCTCATCTGGCATTCAGTGGGAAAACAAATTCCAATAAGTAGGAATGTGTGGAAAGATAGTTAAATCAAGAAAAGGAAAAAATACAATGTGTACCTCATTATTCTAACTTAAGATGAAATATGTATGAGATAGATGTTAAGTTTAAAAACTACAATCAAAGGCGATAATGTCTAGGTCAGAGTGTTGTGTTATGAAACGCTGGGACAACCACAACAATAAAATAGCAGTATAGAATATGTGGTTGCATTTAACCTGTTAATATGAGCATATGAAAAAAGAATAGGGTGACCTTTCTAATATAAAGAATTAAAAGAGCCGTTATGTACAGTTAGTAGATAACAGGTGGAACAAAAACACAAAAAACAGTGCGCTAGCTGTGTTAGTCAGTACGTTCCCAGCCTTTAAACCTCTGATCCAGCATTATAACCCAGTCAGAAATCTACACTCCCAAGGCAAATCACTAGTATAGCAGGAGATACACTCTACTCCACCTACCTCTCCTAAATTTGGAACTCTATCCCTCTCCCCAAGCAAACTAAACAACTACAAACTTTTAAACCAGATCTTAAATAGCACCTAAGACAATCCTGGATCTTCTAATTTAGCTGCACAGGATAAATGTGCACATAATCTCAATTAGTTTTATGCATCTTGAAAAGCTACAATGTAAATGCATATTTTTTTTTTCTTCACATGTGTAAACGAGTGAATTTTATATGTAAAGACTTGCATATTATGTATTGTTCATGTATGTAGTCTGTATACCGTCAATATTGCTTGTATAATATATTGTTATTTGTTATGTGGAGCTTTTCTCCCCTGGCCTTTCCTGAAAAGTGGTTCTCATGGCCAGTGAGACAATGCAATTGCAAAGTAAAATAAATAAAAAAATAAATACATGTCAGCATCATGTCTTAGCATTATTAAAATGTTAAAGGGTACTGTGTATTAGGACCTTTCATTCCTATGGTTGTACTATTCAAATTAAAATGTTAACTTTACGTTGTTGTTTTGTCTTTCGGCTTTTCCCGCTTAGGGGTCGCCACAGCGGAACTCCGGTCTGCTAATGACTGGCAGTTGATTTTTACGCACCGAGTTGCCAGCCCTGGCGCACAACCTTCAACGAAAGTTACGAAGGTACACCCATTCACACATGTCTCCACGCAGAAGATGCTCTAGCTGAGAATCGAATTGGACAGCATCTTACTATAAGGCGACAACGGTACCGCAGCACCACCACCGCGGGAAAATGTTAACTTTATGATATAAACTATTTTGTTTGCTTGAATGAAAGACAGATGTCAGCATTACACAACTACCTTTGACCTTTCAAGTACAGCTGACTTTCTGAGTAAGCCAATATTTTGGATTCAGCACAAAATCATCAGAAAAAAGCAGTCTGTTAGTCTGTTACAAGTGCCCATGTGCTATCAGCTTGTTATACACTTGCTGGATGTCAGTTGCTTTAACTGACAAGTGTTCTATCTCACAATTATCCAATCCTAGCTAAGTACATTGCCTTCCCACCACCCATCTGCTTTAACAGAACCCCATCTTTAACCCTAACACTCCCACCCAGTTTCCTAATTCTAACCATAGTACTTCCCTCCCTATCCCTATGTGCTGCCTGAAATACTATCCTGCATGCTCGGTCATCAGCCTACTTCCTTACTATGCCTATCTGACTTACCTTGCTCCAAGTCAAATGCTGTATTTAGGTGAGGTGCACTCTCTCCGCATGGCTGGCACACCTCACTCAAACATGTACTCAGTTTGAGTTTGACCAGCTGGCCATGTGAGCTACAGGAGTGTGGAGTCCCTGGCTACAGGACAGTGGTATTCAATTGCTCTGGTGCTTGCAGTATAACCACAAAAACATGCAGACCAGGATTGTACTTCCTGCGGGGCTGATAACAATTAAGGCGCTCACCTCACAGTCATAAGGTACGTGATTTGCTTATCACTTTTAAAGGGCTTGTGGATTGACATAATGGTTAAGGTGTTAATCTCACAGACAGAAGGTGCAGAGTTTTTTTTTTTCACCTCTGAGAGAAATTGGCTAGACATAAAGTGGCCAACAGGAGCAACTAATCTAGTACTTTCCAATGTATTCCCTGTTGGTAGACCTGATATTTCCTTACAGTGAGCTGCTGAAGGGTGAAAGGTTCTGAGGTGTTATAATGTCTCACAAAACTGTGATTGAGGTTCAAACCACTAATAACAGGATGGGAAGAATCAAACTAGCTTTAACTCACTGGGCCTTCTAGTCAGACAGGTATGTAATATCCATGGAAGGATCATACTGCTGTGGAATACAGATGGTCAGCATGTGAAAAGTATGACCCCATTATGCACATATCTGTGTGCCTGTAGACATATTGTCCCAGCTCTGAGTGCCCTATTGTCTGTTAAATATAACTTTACTCTGCAAGTTTCCTGCATATGATCTGATAAACCATATTCTTAAATATGTATGTAAAAAAATCTATACCTTAATGTCTTCTTTGTGAAGTTGTCAGGCTGGAAATAGAAATCACCTAACAGATTTCCAGCTTGACTGACTGCAGGTGTTTTTTATTCTGGACCACATTCTGCTTTCACTATGCTTCGGGCAGCACAGTTCTGTAGACTGGTTCCTTGTTTATAAAACAGAATTGAGAGTTTTACAAAATAATTGTCATACTCACTGAGAAATGAATGAAGATACCTTATCATTTCACAAAGCTTTTAACACCTGAGTGAAATACTTTTCACTAGTATGACGCTGTCAGTAGGAATACAGTCTTTATACTGTAGAAGCTGTTATGTATATCATTGTATTTATCTTTCTACGTCTCATTCAGGCCCAGTGTGAGTGAGTGTGAACAAGAAAGGTTTACTTCACTTGTGTTATCCCCCCCGTTGAAACAAATAAAGAGAAATAATAGTACTACATACTGCGGTGGTGGTACTGCGGTAGCGTTGTCGCCTCACAGTATGACGTTGTCCTGTTCGAGTCTCAGCTAGAGCGTCTTCTGTGTGGACACGCGTGAATGGGTGTACCTTCGTTGAAGGTTGTGCGTCAGGGCTGGCAACTTGGCACGTAAAATCTGCTGCCAATCATTAACGGATCGGACTTCCGCTGTGGCGACCCGTAACCCGGAAAAGTCGAAAGATACAACAACAACATGGCTGTGAATAGCCTTTGTTAGGCTAGGATGATTCCTATTTCTATACAGACATTTGTGCCTCTGATGGTTTCCAAGAAACACAGATGTTAAAGTTCCTTTATGCATAACAATCTCTGCCTCCAGAAAGGTGACTATTGAAGCTGGGTATGCCAAGCACTGTTTTACTAACGGATGGATTCTGCTGGTTTCTTGCTTGTTTTTTTTTTTTCTTCAAGTAGTCAATGCTACATGCACAAATTGTAAATAAAGCATCAGTAAGACAGAAATAACTAAATGATCTATGTACTATATGAATTCTTCTAGGTTTGCCAGAAAAAAAAAATTCATACTGAGAGTCATGCTGGCACCCATTGCAATTCTCATAACCAAACATGTTTTCTATTAAAGTTAGCATTATTATGTGCAAAAAAGAATTCCATGAGTTGTTTAATAATACCTGGGCTAATGGCACAATGGTCTATTTTCACCTATGTGCACTCATTACAGGCAGCAACACCATCCTTATGTGGGATGTTTGTGTAGGTGAATGTAGCTTTCATGGTGGCTAAAACTGTATTAATAAGTTTCTGTAATGTGACAGAATTTAATGAGAATATGTGGTGGCTTAAAATTTAGATATGCCTTCCCATTCGGTGGATAGTGGTTACTGAATTGTCACAAAGATTATTTTTGTCATAGCTTATTTACCTGAATCTATCAATCTTTCCGAATAAAGAAAGTCAGTGTTTAAAGATCAAATCTGGCTATATGTCTAATCCTACAACATTCTAAGATCAGTTCACTTGGAATCATTTCTGATGATTGTCAGTATGTCAACAGCTTTAGTATGGCTTCAGTATTTGATAGTCAGTCTTATTTCTCATAACTAATATGCCTCTTCAGTTTGTGATGAAAACATATAAAAGAGATGAGAGAAAAAGCAGTAAGGTCTGCTGAGTTTACATCAGTATGGTAGCTAACCTGCTAAACAATTGTTCAAGCTTTTCTCTGATGCGTCATTTCCTAATACTGGTTTTATATCATAACCCCTCCAGTTGGCATCCATTTTTCTTTCAGTTCCTTCTCAGTTCCACTTTTCTGGTAATGTCCCTGATTGCTCAGTTCCTATGTCATGTTACACTATAATTTATTTTTCTCACTGTGTATATCCGATATGTTTGCCTACTGCTACATTTAAGTTTCAGGAGACCCATCGCTATCCTTTCTGCTTTGTACTGTTTGCCAGGAAGAATATTTTTCTCCATGGATATGCTCTGGAATGCTCTGGAATTACTCATTACATTCCAGATCTAGCATTTCACATACCTGCTCTAGGGAAAGCCACCTCTGCCTTACTGCAGTCTGGACTTATCAATGTAACCAGGCGACCTATAGCCAGCTCTCACAGTTCCTTTACACTGTTGTATAATTTATCCTTGGATATTACGATACCCAATTCCTTCAAATCCACTCCTTCATGCAATTCTGACCAACATGTTTATTCCCATGTGTCTACCACCCATAACTCTCAACCTCTTGGTGCAAGAAGTCTGGATAAAGCCACAAATGATGGGGGGGGGCAAAGGGCCAAAATAGGGATGATATTTAAATATACTGCTCTTATAGACTTAGAAATTTGACTGAAAAACAGGTATGGTATTAGCTTGATTTTTTCTGAAGGGCATGGAGTTTGAAATTCAAATGTCTGTCCTTATTTTCTGACTTCAGTCCTCAGTAATTTGCCAGAAAATCCAAAAAATTATGAGGAACAGACAAAAATATGAGGCAAAAATCTGGACATTCTGCAAAAATCTCGACATTTGAGAGGTATGCTAACACTGATGTGAACACATGTGCAACTCTTAAAATCAGAGCCCTGTCATTCATGTCCTGCTTTAGCCAGCTTGCTGTTTTATTGTTGTAGTGACTGATGCGGTGGTCACTGATTGGAGATGGGGAGAGGCAGTCGCGACTAATGTACTGTAAAGATTAGACAGGAAAACAAGAAGGATGCTTCACGCTCATCACATGATTTATAAAAATCAGTGCATACCATGATTATATATTCCCTGTTCTGAAGGATGGATGGGCCTCCTTGAAATTGATTAAATGTACAGATCTACAATCATGGGACTGCACACATATCTGCTGATCTCGCAAGATCCAAACATAGTGAAAGTTCTGAAATATGAGGAGAATAAATCTAAGATGACTTCTCTGCTTAATCTAGCAGAAGCATATCGGTGTCAAGCAGGAATGGAAATTAAACCAGAAGTAGATACAAATCAAATATCAACTGAATGTGACAAAAAAACAAAAGAAAGAATACAAGGTGAAGGACCAGATGAGAAGGCAAGAAATGTGGAAAATGCATAAATATAGTTGCAAGTATAGAAAACTCCTGGAACAACCTAATTTTGATAAGGATCAAATGCAGGCATGGTTAAGGACAGGTGAATTCAAACCAAAAGATGAAACAATAATATTGGAGGCCCAAGATAGTGGGCTACATACACATTGGTTTACAAAGGGAGAAACAGATAAATATAGGTTTTGTAAAACAGAATTGGAAACAGTCACACACCTGGGTGCTTGTTGTGACATACCAATGGCAGAAGGACTGTATACTGAAAGGCATAATAATGTGGCAAGACCGTTGCACTGGGGATTGTGCAAACATTATAATATTGAAGTAGCTGAAAAACACTGGAGACGAGCCACAAAGCAACATAGACAATGATGAAGTTTACATCACATGGGATCACCCATTACCAACAGTTCAAAAGATAAGATGCGAGAAAACCAAATAGAGTGGTCCAAGAAAAGACAAAAGTAGCATTGATCGTTGAAATTGCCACACCCAGTGACTACAGTGTCTTGCGTACAGAGAGACACAAAGTCATAAAATATCAGGATCTGCAGGCAGAAATGAGAGCAATGTGGAGGAAAGATACCCAGACAGTTCCAATAGTAGTAGGAGCAATGGGTCTTATAAAAAAAGAATTTACACTTGTGTTTAGATATGTTACTGATGCATGTAACCCCATACGAATTGCAGAAGGAGTCATTACTGGACACATTGCAGGTGCTACAAAGAGCACTTCTGACTATCATTAAAGATTTAAACAATACTAATTACATGAACTTTAATTATACTTTGACTTAGGAATGGGGTCCACTCCCAGCATGGTATTAGAAACCTAAAAGACTTGGAGAAATTAAAAAATGGACATTGTAATGCAATAATGTCACATTAAGTACTACACTGTAAGTAGCACCCCCCCCCCCTCCAGTACCCAATTTTCAGTGTGAATGAAGTTGTGATCTGGCTGGTATGGAACAAAATTTAATGCAACAAAGCTGAGAACGTGCTAACAATTAGCCGTGATAGAAACATACTAAGCTGGAAAAAAACTGATAACTGACAGTTAATTGCAGGTGTAATGAATTGTATTTTCCTGCCAAATGTGATCACTCTTGTTAAGGTAGCAAAATTAGTTTCAATAAGGTTAATGCCGGACTGTATAAAAATCCTTTACTAAGTAGGAGTGTGGCATATTTAATGTACATTAATGTTGAAAATAATGTGTTGTCACTGCACATTTACAAGTAATAGAGGGTGTGGGTGATAAAAAATCATTAAGGAAAGTGTTAAACAGGTTGGATCATCAGAGGCAGCCAAGGCGATGATATACATTTTACACTGTGGGAAGAGGAATTGACAAGAAACCATTATTTTTCATAAAACTGCATGGCATGCACTTCACAAGTTGAATTATTTTTCACTTACTGTAGGTGGAACTACAAAATGTGTATTTTTTTAAGAAAACATTGATGCTTATCAGTTATACAGAAAATTATCTTAAACGTTTATTTTAAATGCTTTCTTCTTACCCTATGTGCATGTGAATAGTCAAATGACTGCTGTGCTCCTGCATTCATTCATTGATTCATGCTACAGTCTGAAATGAAAATTAGCAGTTTCATAGCTACCGAATGTTCAAAAACCATTTTCAGTTGTTAAGGATGATGATTTTCACTGCTGTTTATATCATTAACAGCATTTCTTTTCTGGCATGCTTCGTCACATTGTATTTATGTACTCCGCTTCCAAAGCAGAGTAAATATTGTACTATGCACTTCTCATTTTAGAAAGAAAACAATTCATTTATCTTCCCATTTAATTGAATCATGCTGTGCATTTTAATAAAACTACTTCACCCTACTGTAATAGTGTCTAAAAAATCTCATAACATTAATAGATAGAGGCCAGCATGTTTTCCTTAATAAGTGTCGGAGCTCGTATTTGGCAGCCAAATGAGAGTCAAAGTTTTTTAAAAGGAAATGCAGAAAAAAAATGGTCAAAACATGAATGAATAAATAAATTATTCACAAAAGCAAAAGCGCTGCTTTAATTTCTCTCTACTTACTCCTTTGTTATGAAGATATACTCTACAGGATTTTAAAATATACAATGCATAAACAATCTAGGATCATAGGAAGTTATTAGGCTAATGGCCCAAGGGCCCTTACAAGCCTGTCCAAGTTCTACTCTTATTTCCATGATCAGCTCCTAATATTCCTGTTCAAGAAGGACACAGGCGGAAACCACGAGGTGAATTTATGTTACCCATCCAATCACCCAGATTACATTTGAAGAGGGCCAATAAGGTGGGAGTCTGTTCCATAGCCGTGGTAACCTCTGGGAGACAAATCTGTCCCTCCAGCAGGTTCCATTAATGTAACATACCAGGTTAAGGCCATTAGAGTGAGTAACCCATGTACCATTTGACTTGCGGATATGCAGCATTTCCAATAAAGCAGGTCAGAGATCGCCTCTCAGTTGTCTCTAGCCTCACAAAATACATTTTTTCCAAGCTTGAATTTAGTCATAGGATGACATGCATGCAAAACAAAATGTTATGCCTGTAGGCTCAGCTTTACATCTGATACTAGTGATAGTTTGATTAGAACTGCATACATATCTGATTACTCAATTTTGTAAAATGACAAAAAAAAAAAAATGTCGTTCAGTCAGTACAGTGCCCGCAGTCAGTACAGTGCCCGCAGTTAGTACAGTGCCCGCAGTCAGTACAGTGCCCACTCACAAACTTACCTCTTTTCAAGCTTTATCTATCACAGTTGGTAGAATCCCTATATCTTGTAAGTACCTGTGGAGTGAAGAATATAAAGGCCTTACAGTTTTTTTTTCAAATAATATGGTCACATTTATGAAATATTGTATACGTATCAAATTCAACACAGGGAATATTTGATTATGTAGACTACAACTTGCCCAGTGATCATTAACAAGCAGACAATTAGTTTGGACTTTCCTCATTTTAGGTGGACGGTCAAGATAAGTGACATAATGGACAGGACACTAAAGGGGACACTATATATCATGATGTTTCTGATTATTGGAGGCTACAGTGATACGATGATTACACTGGATAGTGGGCATGTTCTCTGCCTGTGGCATCTCTTCCACTGTTTATGACATCACATTTCTATCCTTCTTCAGCCAGGATCTAGATTACTTACATTTTCTAGATTAAAATTATCAAAGCTCAGTTGCTTGGCTATTGGGTCCTGGAAAATATGTTTGCTAGAATTCCAAATATAGTTTTCATCTTTTGCGAATGCATTATCCAGTGTTTATAGAATACATCAATACACCACTTCATACAATGATATGTCCTGGGTGCTATTTAGCATTTCAGCAGTCTTCTGCCAGTTTATGTCCATCTGCATCAGATCCTTGAAGGTTCTGTTATGCATATTTTGAAACTGTTTATTAATAACAGGTGTGAAGGTCGGTTATCACTAAACCCAATCTCGGCCTCAGACTTATTTTCAGAAATAATACATCATGAATTTCATCAATCTTTCCATAGATTATATTAATGTTTTTGAACAAAATGTCAAATTTGTGTTGGAATATTTTTTTATCTTGGTTCATAGCTTTTGCAATCTTTTTCCAGTGTTGTAGAAATCTTAAAAGCCCTCCGATGTATGGTGCTGAGTCGAAGGAAAATATTTCACACCGTTCTGTTTTGCACAGGTCTTAACCTTATGTGATACAGATTGTAGTCTGAGGTCACAAACAGTTTCTTATATTAACCCCTTAGTAAAGAAAACTGTGTTTAAGCCTACAGTTTGACTTTTTTCTAAAGTACCTCAAGTGGTATCCTAAAATAAATCAGACAGTTTTGTGATCGCTCAGAAAATAAAGATCACAAAATCTCAAGAATAGTAAAATGTGAAGCACATTGGAAAGTCATGAATCACACATACAAGATTTTCTGTTTTTACTTCTCTTGACCTGGCATGGCAACTTATTCCACAGGTTGGGAATATTCTGAGTGAAGAACCTATCCCTCCAGAGAGTCTTGCTTCTTTATTAGCATATATTTAAATCACTAGTATGGGTATTTGTATAGTCACTGATTTGGGGATGAAATAAGAAATCAGTTAGGTTTGAGTCTTTCATGGCTCAAAAAGTGAAACACATGTCACCTTATGCTGATGACTATAAGACAAATCATGCTAATCAATCAGCATAGCTGAAGGATTAAATGTCTGTAAGTTTCTTGGTAAAATACCTTTGGGGACTTTCTAGTTGAGTGATATTCTTGGGTTTCTACATACCAAAGGGGGCACTATATATCATGATGGTTCTGATGAGTGAAGGGTCCAACAGTATGATGATTAAAGTGGATAATGTTCATGTTCTACCAGGACTTTGCTTGATGGCTACATTACCAGAACACAATTGGTTCATTTATTCCGGGGCCATGGGAGCTGAGTACTTAGGGGCTGGGTAAAATCCCTATGGCCCATTCATTCCTATCTGTAAGTTCCGGTGAGCTCTCCATTCTTGGTTGAGAGTCAGGAATTAAGGAGCAGGCCAGCTTGCTGGTCATAAGGGGTCAACTATGCACTCCTCACTGGGCACACCACCTCCACCTCGTAGGGTCTGCTGATTCTGCTATTGCAGTCCCCTGAATGTAAACATACCTCTGCGTGCTGAAGTCCATTCAGATCTGACCATAGATGAGGAGGCGTGAGCTGAAGTATAGGTTGGGGGCATGGTGGGTAAGGACCTCTAATGAGTAGTTTTATAGCTTGCTCTATTGTATAGGTATTAACCCATCTAACAAATGCAGAACATATCCATGTTTAGAGGTGTAAATGTAGCAGTGACTGGTTGGGTAATTGATGTCCCCTAGCAAGTAATGTATTTAATTTGATATTTAACCTTTAACTGATACTAAGGGGATTTCCATGATCTTCAGGTGGCATCAATGGGGTTCTATAACTAGTAAAGAAGTAACAGTTGAATATTTAGGGGTGATTTGGATCTCTAGGTGCTCCAAGGTAGGTTTGCCGGTAACTCGATGTGAGATGATGTTTCTGACAAATACAGATTCTCCCTCATGTATGCCACAGGGCTTGAAGGTGTGATAAACTGTGGTCTAGAGGAATTGCCTTCATTTCATTGAATCCATGTCTGCGTGGCTTCACAAATATGAATGTAGCCATGATGCACGTGGGTCTCATGTTGTCTCATTTTTTATTTAGTCTCCTAGCACTTAATGCTGCTTAATTTTTAGTTTTCTATGCTGGACTGCCCAGTAAGGGAACTGTGCCTAAAAAGGCACTATGGAGCAGCAAAAGTTTATGCCAGAAGGAGAAGCCTTTATATGACAGGTGTAAGCCATCCCCAGTGAAACAGGAACTTGTCTACGATTTCATTCTCATCTAGCACTTACTGGATCACCTTAGACTGACCAGCAACTAATTCAAATGTTAAAGTGAATTTTTTTTTCTTAGTAGTTAGGCATAATTCTGGGTAAAGGTAACAGACTACTCAAGAACAGTGTCCTTCCTGACTCTAACACATGCATAGCAATCTCCGTAATGTCGCTGCATATCCCCCTTGGTGGAATGCCTCTGGTCTTTAACTCCCAAATGGGACACCACTAGGTCATACTCATATTTATCTAGCTTACGGGTCTCTTGTTCACAGGTTAATAACTAGTTTGCAGACTGTTACAAGCCTAGCCAATAAACAGTGATCAGAATCAAACCTTGTACCATATAGCTGTGAGGTAAAGATCTTAACCATTATGACAACCCCTCTCATCTCTTGTGACATCATGGATCTTGGCATTTTACAAATAGCTTACAGATACTCTTTTCTTGTTCAGTGATGAGTGTGCGATCTGTATACCTGACTACAAAATCACCTATTGACTAAACACTTCCCTTTGTGAATGTAGACTTAGTGTGCCTTATTGGCTTAGGCCTGCTGTCCTGGTGACTTTTGGTCGAGCTTTGTAGATTTGCAGTATGTATGAGTGGAGAACATATATTGTATTGCCTTGTGAGCCAGAGGCTTGTAGCGTAGAAACCGTGAACAGCTGATGAATATAAGGCAGAGTCACTAAACTGTCTTACAACTCCTAATGCACTCTGACTGACCACAGACTGGCTGACAGCAGATTGTTGACCAGAGTGTTACCAGAATGTACGGAACCAGGGCTGGTCATAGTACTAAGAGGTTGGAGGGAGACCATTGTAGGTGACCCTGCCATTTATAGATAAAGCCTTTAGGGTTTTACCCTGAGGTTAGGTTATGTGGTTGCTAATCTTGCAGTACTGAGTTAAACGATGGAATTAGATGATTTGTTAAAAAATAGTGATCATTTCGTAAAAGTAATTTGTAAAGTCACATCTCTTTGTACTGGCCAGGTCACTCTGACTGCTAAACAGTTGCTGCAGCACACTTAACACTGTGGGGTTAGTTTATACTACAAAAAGAAAACTATGGCCTGGCACTGAAATATTAATACCACACAGCTAAAGTTTAGGGTCGTAGATGCTAGGCACCAAGTGCCTAGACTTATCGAACACAGTACAGTCACCAATCCTTTTAAGAGAACTGCTGACATGGGATCAGGGTGTTGTGTCAGCTGTTCCCACCTGTATTCAGAGTGACTCTGTTTCCTTTTTTAACAGACGTTCCCACCTCTCTAAGTTTTACTCTCTGCTGTCTATCTGCTTCTTGACTTGGGCATTATGATCTTTTTTTGCCTACTCTGTGTCTCTCTCCCAAATGTGCTTAAACAAATTGCCCTCTGCTTTCCAGCACATGTGACCAAACCACATGTCTCTCAACCTCTAAGCAAAGAAATCTGGACAAAGCTAAAATCAATGGATGGCCCAAGGCATCAGGGGCACATTTTAAATATTGTTTTTATATACTTCGAACATCGCTAGAATAGCAGGTTTTGTATTAGCATGCATTTTTCTGAAGTATGTGAATTCTGAAACAAATATATGAAATTATTTAGTAACTTCACTTTTCATTGATTGCCAGAAAGCTACACATTTTAATATGAACAAACCAAAATAAAAAGGAGTCAAAAATATGGACATCCTGTGAAAATCTGGACACATGAGAGAGATGTCAAGCCACCATAATGTGTTCATAGGTTCATAGGTAGATACTAGGCTATCTGCCCTAGGGCATTTATAAGCTTAGCCAGAGTGTATTGGCTTCCGCCTCCCTATTAGATTAGCTTACTGTGCCTCTGTAAAGTAGGTCACAGAAGGTACCCTTTTAAGATTAGTTTACTGTGCCTCTGTCTAGCAGGGACACAGAGGAGATCCCAGGGGTGAATTTGCGATTTCCCATCCACGCGTCCAGATTTCGCTTGAAGAGGGTCAGCGAGGGGCTATGTCTAACATGAATTGGGATTCTATTCCAGAGTGAGGGGAGCCTCTGGGAAATGAATCTGTCCCTCCAGCATGTCCTATTTATTTTTGTGCTGAGGTTTAGGTCCCTGGAGCATGTAGCTCTAAGGGACTTGATTTTTTGAGGTGCAGCATGTCCATTAATTCTGGGTTTGACATGGCTTTGTATGTCAGGCATAGATTGCCTCTGAGTAGGCAGTAAGCAACTGAGTAGAGCTGGAGTTTCTTTAGTCGAGCTGCATAGGACATCTGTTTGTAGCCCATGATCCTCTTGGTGAGGTACTTTTGGGGTCTCTCCAGTTGCTGCAGGTGTCGGGTAACGTACATCCCAAAAGGGGCATTGTATTCAATTATGGGCCTGATGAGTAGAGGGGCACAATGACCTGTCTTGATCTAGATGAGAACCCTTTCGTGATAAGGTGGGCTATATAGAAGGTCTTTCTAACCACTTTGGCAACATGATTATCAAAGGAGAGATTACTATCTACGTTTGTCCCCAAATCTCTAATTACTTCTTCCGTACTTAATGGATTACCACCTATGTGGTAATTTGTGGGCACTTTGTTTTTCCCAAAGGGATGACTATGCACTTTTTAGCATTTAGCTTGAGGCCGTGGCTCTGGCACCAAGCATCCGTCTCTGTGAGACCCTTTTGGAGGATGCTTGTGTCAGTTGGAGATTCGATTATGGCCCCCAGTTTGCAGTCATCTGTGAACTTTGTCAGCCGTAATCCCCTGTGTTAGCCTGAACCTCAGAGAAGTATATACCAAACAAGAGAGGTCCCAGGACTGAGCCCTGTGGGACGCCACTTGTAATTGGTTTGGATTCAGACATGGCACCTGCGATTCTGACCATGTGGGTTCTATCTCTGAGCCAGTTTGCAACCCATTTTGTGATATAGGGGTTGATATTTAAGCTGGTAAGCTTATTTATGATGCCCAAGTGGGGTATTGTGTCGAAGGCTTTTGCGAGGTCCAGGTAGGCTGTGTGGACTACCTTACCCTCATATATGGCTTTGGTAACTGTTTCAAAGAAATCAACTAGGTTTAAGAGGCAAGATCTGCCCTTAACAAAGCTGAATTGGGTAGGGTCCAGTGTTTGTAGGCTCCCAATGTCTTTGTTTATGAGTTCCATGATAATACGCTCCATAGTTTTACAGACCAGACTAGTCAGGCTTATGGGGCGATAGTTCCCGGGGTCCGTTGTGGCACCACCTTTGTGGAGTGGGACCACTGTAGCTGTACGCCATTCTTTGGGTACATATCCTGTAGTAAGGCTAAGTTTGAACAGTGACTTTATGTGAGGGTTCAGTTCTTCTTGGAGCTCGTGTAAGACACAGCCTGGGACACCATCCGGTCCCATAGATGCTGTGTTTTTGCTTAGGAGAGGGCAGCTTTCACCTGTGCATCTGTGATGTCAGGGAGGTTACATTCAGTTGGGATAAGCATTTGCTCCTTTGAGGGGAAGGGGAGTGGAGAAGTTAGCGCTGAATCTGTCTGCCAGGATGTTGGCTATGTCTGTAGGTTCGGTATATTTTGTACCGTTATGCAACAATTCAGAGTATATCTGGGAGTTTCTGCCCATGTTGCTGACATAACTAAAGAAGGCCTTGTGATTATCTTTAGTGTCTAGGGCAATTTTTCTTTCGAAGCTGGCCTTTGATGATTTTATGAGGGATCGAAGTTTCTTGCTAATACTGATCAGAGATGCCTTCCCTTTTTGGGATTTTGCTCTATCATGTAGTAGCTTCCTCCTTCTGTTGTATAGCTTATTTATGGCTGGGGTCCACCAGACCAGTCTCCTGTTTTTGGAGGAGTGAGTCTTGGTTTTATTTGGGATAGCATGATCCATGCATTCCTGCAGGTGCTCATAGAATGCATTTGTAAAGGATTTTGCAGATTGGGCTGTATTGTCCTCTAGCCCAGGGGCTTTGAAGGATTCCACCTCAGTCTTGAGAAGTGCAAAGTTGGCTTTTGAGAAATTCTTTACAGTGATTTCCTTGGCTGGGGGTGGGGACAGGATATGGATGTCCAGGGAAATTTGTTTATGGTCTGATCTTACCTATGAGGGGTTTACCTCTGGTGTGGAACATAGAGTCCCCATTTCAGTGATGACCAGGTCCAATATGTTGTTCCCTCTTGTGGGAGTGGTGACCAGTTGTTCCATTGCATTAAAGTTTATAAATTCAAGGAACCATTGGGCGAGGGTGTTTAGGCTTGAGTAGTTTTCCCAGTCAATGCTTGGGTAGTTGAAGTCACCCAATAACATAGTGTTTGGAGAGACCTTCATATTCTCCAGTGTTCTCAGGAATGCCAAGTGGGGTTCCTGTAATAGGGAGGGTGTTCTGTAGCAGGCTACAAACTGAAAGGTAGTTTTGCCCGCTGTTAGTTGAACATGGATGGTTTCCGATGCTTCGTGCAGTGCCACTAACCTGGAGGTGTAGGTATCTTTGATGAATATAGATACTCCCCCTCCTTTTGTGCTTCGGTCCGAGTTTTGAGGCCGAAACGCATGGTATGAGTTATAACCTGGTAGTGCTGGGGTGCACTCAGGAGCCTTGAACCAGGTTTCTGTTACTGCACAGACATTGATTTTCTCCATACTGAGGAGAGCCTCGAGTGCCCACTGAGGGGGACCCCAACAGCTTCAGAGGGCATAGCTAAGACCCGACTATAGCTGTTAAACCACAGGGATCTGAGGTAAATGGTATGTGGTTTGAGCTGTAACAATGAATCACCCACCTGAAGTGAATTTCTAACCTGCTGTGATGGCAAAGGCTGTTTGTTTAACCTTTTCTTTTTGTGGCTGGAAGAATGACTGACAGGTTTTTCCATGGTCAAGCTGATATGGAGTCTCTTTTCCAAGGAAAACAAACAGCAAAGCTGAGAGCACCCCAGCACTACCAGGTGTGCTTTTTGATCTCCTCTGTAATTGAAGCACCATTGACATTTGCTCTGATGTACTCATTTCTTCATCTCTTCCACACTATGCATCCCACCACTCATCTCAAGCACTTTATTTTATTATCTCAAGCTTCATTAGATGTTCTCATTGATCATTACTGCAAGTAGCCTTAGCTAAGAAGGGTCTACCTTGCTAAGGATATAACAGCCAGCCAGCTTCCAAAGCTTCAGCATACCTTCCACGTGCCCAAATTGTCTGGCAGCTTGAGCTGAGCTTACTAAAAGACAAGTCTGGGCAGCAATCCCTCAGAGCTTCACTGCCCCTGAACACTACATGCCTCTGAGATTTTCGAAGATCAGTGATTGGCTAGTGCTGTTAATCTGCTGGACAGATAAGTTCCCTTTAGGGGAAAAAATGGCCATTCAATACTTTTTCTTTATTATTCATACTTTTCTCTTCAGGAAAGTTATTTTAAAGCTAGGAGTTTGCCTTTTAATGGACTGAGATGAGACTTTACTGTACTTTTAAATGGAAGCACTCTATTTATGTCAGTTTAAACGTTGTTAAAGTAACTGAAAACTATTTTTTTTTTCAGTGGAGAAATTGTGTTTCTTTCGCTTTTCAGGACTGGCAAAGTGTTTCATAATAATTTTTACAATGTTTGTCTGTAAAAAAGTGATTCTTAAAGACTTTCATTTTTTTCCGGCATTTGCTGTTTGTTTTCCCTGGAAAAGAGACACCATATCAGCTTGACAATGGAAAAACCTGTCAGTCATTCTTCCAGCCACAAAAAGAAAAGGTTAAACAAACAGCCTTTGCCATCACAGCAGGTTAGAAATTCACTTCAGGTGGGTGATTCATTGTTACACCTCAAACCACATATCATTTACCAAAAATAAAGACTTGCAAGGAGTGTCCAAATAGAGGTCGGAAACCAGGATTCCTTCTTAAAAGGATCTTTTATTGAAAATCACAAAACACCAATAATGCCAAACCAATCTATACGTTTTCGACAAAGGCAAGTCTTCATCAGAAAGTGATCTTAAACAAAAAACAGAACATTTAAATAGCCATTCAATATCATGATTCAGTTAATCCAATTAAAATCTAACCAATAAAAATCTCTAGTACTGAAATGTCTATTCAAACTTCTTTAACATTACTATTTATTTTAATACACAACATAATAATTCAAAATACATATAAATTAGTTAAAAACTGTATCTTCCCTTTTTATATATATATATATATATATATATATATATATATATATATGTATATATATATATATACGAAGTTGCTATTGCAGTTGTTTAAAAAATAGTTTGAAGTTTAAAAAATCTAGCCCTAATTCCATATTTCCATAGCCACCTTGTGGCTAAAACCTAAAATCACAATTTAGCAGCCCTTAATTTAAGAACTGAGGAAATGGAAATCATGTCATTCATACCAGGTAACTTAGTGGAATCCAAAATAATCTGCCAGTACAACTCTCTATATTCGAGTTTGGCTTCCCACATGCCACCTCTTATTTCCTTTGGGATAATTTCTAAGACAAAGAAAAGAAATGTAGCCTGGGAACAAATCAAAGTATGTCTAAAAAGGGCATTTTTACTATTTTGTTTCTTTATTTCATACAAATGCTCGTATATACGTTTTTTTAACTTTCTCTCGGTTTTTCCAACGTAGTAAGAACTACACATTTTACATATAGCAATGTAAACCACACCATAAGTATTACAGTTAGAGAAACTGTCACTAGTAATCTCCTTGTCTCTTGCTGTAATGTAAATGCTGGTTTTATTAGCTATATAGGGGCACTGTGAGCAGGATCCACATTTGACAGTACCCACTCTTTTTAAAGATGCCCTAGCCTTATTCTGTATACCAAACTCAAATAATTGTTTAAAATTTAAGTCTTTCCTATAAGTAAACTTCAAAGATTTGTTTTTGAATACATTTAAATCGGAAATTTCCACAAACCTGTTCCATTCATTAAAAATAACTTCCTTAATTACAGCTGCATCCCCTGAATAATCTAAAATGAATGCATCATCCCATTTCTTAAGCTCATTCATGTGGGTATTTGTATGTCCTGCAGCTTGAATGGTTTGTCCTAAAATAGGGGCAAATCTATCTTTTCTTCCCTGGGCCACTAAATCAAACATCTCTTGTAATAACATATCAGGGTATCCACGTCTGTTAAACATTTCTAAAACTTTACCACTTTCAATGATGAAGTCATGATCATCTGAAGTCATTCTACTAACTCTTACTAACTGTCCCTTAACCAGATTCTTCTTCTGGAAAAAGGGGTGGCTGCTCTTAAAATGTAGGTAAGAGTTGGAGAATGTTTCCTTACAGTAAATACAAGAAGAGAAGCCATCAGCTTTTTTGGAAATGAAAACATCCAAATAAATGAGGGTTTCTGAATTATAACTATAAGTGAAATCTAAAAAAGTGGTAGAACTTTTTAAATCTAAAAATTCAATAAATCTTTGATGTGTATCTGTCCAAAATATGACTATATCGTCCAGGAACCTTTTATATAAAGACCAGCACCCAACAAAAGGACTGTTTAATACGTATAATTCTTCCCATCTGGACAAAATTATGTTCGCGTATGTGGGTGCACATTAAGCCCCCATTGCAACTCCCCTCTTTTGCTTAAAAAATTCTCCTTGGAAAAACATATAATTGTTGGTGAGAATTGTGTCCATGAACGTTAAACAGTTCCTAAAGTCATCCCCTGAAAACTATTTGTTATCCCTCATACTATCTTCTAGCCACTGAAGCCCAACATCATGAGGAATGGATCCAAACAAATCTACCACATCTAAAGTAACAAAGGACAATTCTGAGGAAAATAAATGAGGTTGAACACACCTAAGAAAATCCCAAGAGTCCTTTAGTACAGTTGGACCCTCATAAGAAAGCTTTTTTAGTTTGTCATCCACAAATTTAGCCAGTGAAGTAGTAGCAGAACCTTCCGAGGCCACAATAACTCTAAGAGGAGGATCCACTTGGTCCTTATGGACCTTGGGTATCCCGAAAACTGAAGGACCCTGGGATGTAGGTTAATCAAAAAATTATAGGTGTCCTTATCAATGGAACCCTCCAATAGTAAATCATACAATAACAACTTAATTTTGGAATGTGCCAAATTGACCTCGTTGACAGAAGCCCTTGAGTATTTGGAGGTATCACAAAGTAAATCCTTCAGTTTGGATTCATAGGTTATAAAATCCATCAATACTGTACCTCCACCTTTATCGGGCTGCATAATTCTGACATTCCTGTTATTTCTCAGTTTGTTTAACACTGCTTTTTCACCCACTGACAAATTAGGAAAAATCCTATGCTGGCTTACTACTTTCCTAATTTCCCTTTCTAGAATTATATCCAAGTTTTTCAATTGTGGATGTAAAGGTGGGTTCATAGTGCTTCTTTTTGTCAGAGAGCCAATACCCTCTATTTCAATTTTGTTTTCCTGAAATAATAAAGCAAAGTTCATTTTCCTTAAAAATAACTTTAAATCTACAATTAATCTGGGTAAACTGGCCTTTCTAATTGGAATAAATTTAAAACCCTTTGAAAATAAATGAAAATGTTCCACATTTACTTCTATATCACTATAGTTAAAGATATTGTAATCATTCAATGTATAAATATGACCTTGTTTTGTTACTGGAGTGTTCATATCTCAATGAACATTCAATGGTAATTCCGTCTGTAATTGTTCTTGTACTCTGGATAACGGACAGGATTCTGGTTGCGAATCCTGTCCGATCTCCGTAAAGGGGCAGGCATGTCCATTTCAAAAATTTCAGGTTGATCAAAAAACATATCCTGCCCCTCTAGATCTACATTCTGTCTAGGAGAATTTACAGGTCCATTGTCAGTTTGGTAAAAGGCTGCAGTAGCAAAGAATAAGATGTTTTAGGTTTAGGATAGGCCCTACCATACTTGTAATCCCTTACATCCCTCTCTAATTTACCTCAGATCCCTGTGGTGTAACAGCTATAGACGGGTCTTAGCTATGCCCTCTGAAGCTGTTGGGGTCCCCCTCAGTGGGCAAGGAAGAGACACTCTTGTCAGTCTAGGGAGAGGAAACAGGGAAGGAGTCTTTGTTTTGTCAGAATGTTGTGCCCATCACTAGGTAACCTGCTGCTGACATTAATAACACAGTTGTTCCTGGTTTTACAGTACAAAATACAGAAAACTAAGCATGTAACAGCTCTTCTTCAAATTTCTTTGAACAGGAGTAGTTTACTGGGTCTGACTCAGGGTTTAATTCAGGCTATTGGTCCTTCTTGTAAAGCAATTCATACTAAAAGAAAAAGGGATACCTCCTTTCTTGAAGAGATACAGGATTCTGAATCTAGACAGGAGGATAATGGCACAGATACAGGGTTTTGTCTTCAGATATATTATTCGGTCTCAGAGGAGATCTCATTTTCTGATTCATCCTGTTGGGGGCAGAGGAGAGCTCAGTTTCTGACTCTCCATATTGGGGATGGGGTTTATTACTCTAAGACAATTTCTAGTATGTGCCAGTGTTTTCCGTGTGAGAGCTGTGGTTTCTCAGCCCCTCAGAAAATACTAAGAGCTTTTACATAATGATTTTTCCAGAACCTACACCTATTCCTCCAGTTCTATCAGCTTTGGAGAATGTGTGTGTGTTACTGCCTGCAATTTTCCAGTCTAATAACCAGCTGCCCCTAAAAGGCAGAGAGGATGTATAAAGTTCGGTAATCTCCAAGTGTAGTTCCTCACAGTTAGTTCTGCTCAGCTTTGGGCGTATCATCATTGATTGGCATGCCAAATGGGCAGGGATATCCAGGAAGATTGACAGGCATACAAATTCACATATCACTTTGTGTAAACTGCTATAGATTCATTATCACAACGAACTCCATCCTATGATAAATTCTTACTTTTTCTCCTTTTTCAGGGGGCCAAGCCCCCCTGCAATCCCTTGTGGGGGTGCTGTGCCCCCTACATCCCCCATCTCCTTGCAAGCACGTCCTTAAAGCCATTAAGATGTAATAGTATCGTGGTGTGAAGTCTGCCCGATTGACTAACTGAAATGTGATTTACTGCAGGCATTTTAGTTTAATGTCCCTAATAAAACATTTCCTTTTTGGTACTGAATGAAGTTTTATGTGCCTAATAAAACATTTCCTTTTTGGTACTGAATGAAGTTTTAAGGAGAAAAATTAAGAATTTATCATAGGATGGAGTTCGTTGTGATAATGAATATTAAGCAGTTTACACAAAGTGACATGCGAATTTGCATGCCTGTCAGTCTTCCTGAATATCCCCGCCCAGATGCTGAATATTAATTACATTCCAGTCTGCACACTGTTGAATAATTATACTGCTGCTGCTTCCACAGGGCTGGAGGCATGTTTGGGGTGGGTTCTGCTATTGCACATCCTGCAAGGTACTGCTTGGAGATTACCTAAAGTTCCTCAGTCTTTTACGTTTTTATACACTCTTCCCATACCTGCTGCAGTGGATCCTTCTGCTGTTAACCAAGGAAGATTATTGATAAGTAGGGAGAAAAGTGCATGCTTCAACAACTTTTCAAACAGTTTTCCAAACATTTCTTTTGTCAGCCTCATATGTTAAGGTTTGTTCTGACTATTTGTGAAAGTACAAGGAATGCTTTATATGCAATTTCTTTCTGTGAGGAAAAAATCTGCTTTAAATAATTTAATTTCTTCTACTGTTCATCTCTAGTCATTGTTTGCCATGTGTGTGTAACTCCGATGATACTTGTATAATTCGTAGTGATAGAATAGGTAAAAAAAAGGGGGGGGGTGTTGCTATAGTATATAAATCTCACCTCATCCTTGCAAAGGTAGACATAACAACCCCAGACCTCGATAAAGTTGAACTCACTCTAACAAAACTAAAACTTGATGATAGTAAACACATCAACATCATAGGATGCTACATCCCTCCAGGCAACAATATCCCCATTACAGAACAACTCCTAGAATGGATATCTGTCTCCCTCCCCCAGGAAAGCATAGTATTGGGAGACCTTAATACTGACTGGCAAAACTGTTCCAGTCATAACCCACTCTTCCTTATTAATCTACATGGCCTAACCCAACTCCTCACTTCTCCCACAAGAACAGACAAGAGAACCAAACACCAATCCACTCTAGACTGGATACTCATATCCCACCCATCACTGATATCCCTAGCAGGGTGTCTACCAGACACCCTGAGTGACCACCAATTCACATTCTTACTCAGATCAAAATCACCACAACTGACCCAGATATCTACGTGCCTAATTAGAAACAAAAAACACTTTAACCACTCCAAATTTATAAACGACCTAAAAATGTGCAACTGGACCCCCCCCCCCCCCAAAATACCTACCACTTGATGAAGCTGTACTATATTTCAATGCTACCTCCTTGAACACCCTTAACTATCATGCCCCCTCCAGAACAACAAGAATTAAACTAAATATGCCCCCCGGTTAACCCCAGACACAAAATCTTTCCTCAAAAAAAAGAAACAAGGCCTGGACCAACTACCTCAACAGTAAATCCCAATTCAGCAAACAAATATATGTTGAACTACGTAACAAAGCCAAAAAACTCACCAAAACAGACAAAATATCTTACTACCAAAAGTTGCAGAATAAGCACAGGAACAACCCACAAAAATTTTGGGCAGCAGTTACCTCTATTCTACAACCAGGTAAAACAACTACCCAACCCCAAAAATAGATAACCAAGAAGACATCCCCACTCAGTTTAATAAATACTTTACAGAAACCATCCAGACCCTTGCAAACAACCAACCCTATGACAACATCCCTATCCTTGCAAATCCACCCCCCACCCCAACTAACAATTGCCCCAAGTTCAGCTTCCACCCAGAAACAACCAAATCCATTGAAAAACTACTCTGCAAGCTCAAACCAATGTTTCTAGCCGCAGATAAATTACCCGCTGAATACCTCCACCTGGCTGCAAAAGCCATATCATAACCTGTCTCCATCCTAATTAACAGATCCATCTCCTAGTGTATAATACCCAAGCTATGGAAAATATCACATATCATCCCTCCACATAAAGGGGGAACCTCCCTGAAACTCAATAACTACCACCCTATAGCCATACTACCCCCTTTATCTAAAATTTTAGAGAGGGTAATACACAAGCAACTAATGAAATATCTCCTAGAAAATAATCTAATAGCAACACAGCAACAAGGCTTTAGACCCATAGCACCACCACCGCACTAACAGAATTCACCAACATTGTCAGTACTCACAGAAACAACGGACTCCTTGTATCTCCCACCTTCCTTGACTTGTCCAAAGCATTCAATATGTTTAACCACAATAAACTCCTCCTTTCACTAGAAACTCTAAACCTTACCACCCCTGCCATCTCCTGGTTCAAAAACTACCTAGAGGGAAGGAAACAAGCTGTTATGTGGCATAACCAACTCTCCCCCTCCCTAACAGTCTCCCTAGGAGTACGCCAAGGCTCCATCCTGGGGCCACTTCTTTTTACCCTCTTCACCAATCAGCTCCCAAACAGTATTCCTAAAGCCTCAATAGTGCAATATGCAGATGAAACCACCATAATATGCACAGCCAAATCAATTGACATCTTTCAATCCCTAACACAAGAATGCTTTTCCCTAGCAGAAGCTTGCATTATAAGCCAAAGGCTCATTCTGAACCCAAGTAAAACAAAGCTAGTACTCTTTAGCTCCCACAGAGCCACACCTCACACTGATTCTTTCTTCATCTCCTCCTTTAACAAGACCACAACAACCCCCACAAATCATACCAAACTCTTAGGGGTTGAAATAGATAATCACCTTAGATTTGACCTACATATTTCTATAACCATAAAAAAAGTACATAAAAAATTTGGCCTACTGTATCGCAATAAATAATTCCTCACTGATCACTCCAAAACTACAATAGCAAGGACTCACTTAGTATCCACCCTACTTTATGCCTCCCCCGTGCTTACAAATCTCTGCAAATCTGACCTAAACAAACTTGATAGTTGTTATAATAAGATAGACAAATTCGCTACAATCTCTCCCATCAGAACACATCACTGTAAATGTCTAAAAAAGCTCAATTGGCTAGAACTACCACTACTACTTCATCTCAATCAACTATCACTAGCCCACAAAATAATACACAACTCTGAAAACACCCCAGCCCTACAAAATCTTTTGCAACCCTATACAACTGCCAGCCCCTTGAGGTTTAGTACACAAAACCTCCTCAAAGTAACCAAATATAACAATGAAGCTGGTAAGTCTGTCTACAGCCACTGTATAGCAAAAACCTGGAACTCCCTTCCTGCCCTCATAACTGACAACAAATCCTCATCACAGTTCAAGAAACTTGTTAAAACTCACTTTTTGAATAATCAGCTGTGCTCCTGTATCTACCCTGGCTAATGTCTCATTAGAACACTTCACCTAACTTAAGTAACTCTGCTAAGACAACCAATCATAGTACTGTACCCACTTAGGACTGTTAATCTACTGCTCATCCCATCTCTCCAGGAGTTAGAAAAAACTACTCCAGCAATGCTGTGCTTTCCATAAGCAACTAAAACCAGGAGAAGACATATTGTAAATCAATTTGTTATCCTTCTCAACTAAAACCAGGAGAAGACATATTGTAAATCAATTTATCGTTCTCAACTATAGCGAGCATCATCTGCTCTGTCGGAGCCTTATTCTACATCCCTCGGCTTTTACACTGATAGTAAATCTATCACAGGAATCCTAAACTTAGGAATATCTTCTAAAATTGAATATTATATTGTAGAGAACGAATGTATCCTATCTGTTAGTTAATATGTATGTCAAAGTCTCTTCTATGGAAATTGTATGTCAAAAGTTTGTCCTTAAAACTGTTTTGTAAAAATTGTTCTCTTGGAATTTTCTCCCCGGGCCTCCACTGAAAATGGACTTGTAATCCAGTTGGACTCTCCCGGTCAACAAATGTAAAATAAAAATAAATAAATTACTTCTTTAATGGCTATGGAAGCTGGTACTGTTTTGAGAAAGTTTACATGGCTGTCTTATCAGAACCTTTCAGATGATGATAGAAATGAAATTTTAAATTCTCCTTTGGATAGAGATTTATTTTGTGGCCCCTCTGCTGCAGAAGTGATCAATAATGTGATGAAAGGGTAAGTTGATACAGAAAATCTCTAAGATTTTTTAGACTTCCTTTGATATGTTTTCCAATGGATTTTATAACTCTTCAGCCAGTTTAGTAAGAAACAAAATAGACAGTCTAAACAAAATACAGATAAATAGACATTTAAAAAGAAATGTCAAGAGGTTTCCAAGAAGAATTCTGGAAATTCCCAAATCCAAGGTAAGTCCAGTAAGTCAGAATAATTATTTAAAAGACTTTCTCCCTCCCTCTCACCTTGGAAGTCCAATTTTTTTTTATAGAAAGCCTGATACTCCACTTTCTATTTGGCAACAAATATTTTCAAACAAATGAGTGCTGAAGATCATTCATCAAGATTACAGATGGCAGTGGGAGAAAATCCCTCCTTTCCACGGGAGAAATTCCTCATCATCTAGATCAGACTCTTTTGTTTTCGCCTGTCCTTCATCACATGCTATCACATGGAGTGATAGAATCAGTTCCCCCTTTCCAGGTGAGAAAGGCATTCAAGGATGATGTTAGCCCCAGTGAAAGAAAATGCTTGTAGATCAGTTCTGGATCCTTCTTTCTTAGACATGTTTGTGATAGTGCCCGAATTCAAAATGATGTCACTTCACAACCTGTTACTTCTTCTCCCCCAGTCAGGTTTCCTTGTAACATTAGATTTAAAAGATGCTCATCATTACATTCCTGTTCATCCAAGCTTCAGGTATTTTCTAAGATTTTGTGTGTCTGGATCACAAGAGTAGAGTGGTGCCTTACCTTTTTTGACTCTCCATTGCACCAACAGCTCCAGTTATAGTTCACTGCAGGCTACAGGCTATCCACATTTTTCCATATTTAGGTGAGCTGCTTATTTTTGCAGTGTCTTTTTCAACGTGTCAAGAATCTCTCTCTCTTGGGTGAGAGCTCTCTTACACAAGCTGGGATTCCAAGAGAACATTCAAAAGTCTTTATTGCCTCCTCCTCACAGAATTGTGTTTCTGGAATGTCAACTAGACTTCACTGTTCAAAGACCTTTTCTTTCACAGGAAAAATATATCTATATCTATTTCTGGGGTTTTCCACTTAGACTTCAGTCACTACGAATGGATAACTCAGGATTTTGGGTCTCATTGCTTCTATGATTCTCATGATACTCCTGGTTAAGACTCCACATAACAAAATACAGTGGTATCTAAAGTCTTTTTGGTGCCAGCACCAACACCCTTGTCTTTTCAGATCCTTGTGCTGTGGTTTGTCAGAAGGGGGAATCATTTGGTGGAGACAACAGATATCCCTAAATCCCAGTATCCCCTTCTCCCTCCCTTTTCCAGAGCAATCACTTACCACAAGCACCTCAGACTTTGCTTCAGGAGCAGTTTTAGGATGGATAAAAGTGCAAGGTTTATGGGACACCAAGAATAGATGCAAACACATTTACAACAAAAGAAAGAAACTGTTGCAGAAAAGAGGAAAATCCCAGGATGCAAAAAACTCCCTTACCAGCATCAGTAAGAAGCTGAGATCCCTCATCCTCCAAAGCTAGTTACGAAAATAAAATTGCCAAAGATTCCAAAGACAACCACAAGGCATTCTATAGTTATGTCAAGAATCTAAATGGCAATGCTCAGATCTGCTCTGAGCTACAACAGAATGGCATTAAATATACTGATCCCAAGGATATTGCCAATATCCTGGCAGATCAGTTCAGTGCAAACTTCACCCCCTAAAGGGCCTATCTCAATACCAAAAGATTGCCAAATTCCGGTAATAACGGCCACACAGATAAAAGACACACTCTCCAAAGCTAAGAATACAGCATCCATGGGACCAGACGACATCCCAGGCTGTGTACTACATGAACTACAAAATGAACTGGCACCTCACCTAAGTGTCATGTTTAATCATAGCCTCTCCTCAGGCTTTGTGCCCACTGAGTGGCGCACAACTACAGTTATCCCACACGTCAAGGAGGGATCCACTTTGGATCCCGGGAACTACTGCCCCATCAGTCTGACGAGCTTGATCTGCAAGGCCATAGAACATATTATCATGGAACTTATAAATAAAGACATTGGCAACCTTCAAACACTGGACCCCACACAGTTTGAGCTCGTGAAGGGCCAATCTTGTCTCCTGAACCTGATTGGCTTCTTTGAATCAGTCTCCAGAGTCGTGGACAAGGGTGAGGTGGTCCACACAGCCTATCTGGACCTCGCCAAGTCCTTCAACACCATCCCCTACTCTAGAATCATAAATAAACTTACTAAGCTGGGCATTAATCCCTACATCACTCGATGGGTTGCCAACCCACACTGTAAAATTAGCCGACTCCAAATCCATCTCCAGACAAATGACAAGTGGAGTACCTCAGGGTTCAGTCTTGGGACCGCTCTTGTTTGGCATCTACTTCTCTGAAATTCAGGCCAACACTAAGGGACTCTGGCTAACAAAGTTTGCAGATGACTGCAAACTGGGAGCCATTACTGAATCCCCAAATGATGTGGATATTCGACAAAAATGCCTTACAGAAACAAATGCTTGGTGCCAGAGCCATGGGCTCAAGCTCAATGCAAAGAAATGTATAGTTATCCTCTTTGGGAAAAAACATGTACCCGTGAATTACCACATAGGTGTCAGTACACTAAACACCGAAAGTGTGATAAGAGACTTAGGGACACAGGTGGACAGTGGTCTCACCTTCAATAACCATATCACCACAACAGTCAGGAAATCCTTCTGTGTGGCACACCTCATCACTAAGGGCTTTTCATCCAGAAAAAAAGGAGATCATTGTCCCACTGTACTCATCTCTCATTAGACCCATTACAACGCCCTGTTTGGTATGTACCTCTCAAGACATCTGCAACAACTGGAAAGGCCACAGAAATACCTCACTAAAAGAATCACAAGCCTAAAGCAGATGCCCTATGCTGACCATCTAAAACAGCTCCACCTATACTCTGTCGCATATCGTCTACTCAGTGGCGATCTCTGCTTAACATACAAGGCCATGTCAAACCCAGAGCTGTTGGACATGCTACACTTAAAGAAATCCCAGTCTCTCAGAGGCACACGCTCCAGGAATCTAAACCTTGTCTTCACAATGAACAAAACATGCTGGAGGGATAGGTTCCTGACATTGAGACTCCCCAGACTCTGGAATAGACTGCCCATACATGTCAAGCAGCGTGCCTCTTTGGCCCTCTTCAAAAGGAACCTTGATGATTGGATGGGAGATAGGAAATTCACCCCGGGGATCACATCAGTCGCCCTGCTAGACAGGGGTCCAGGGAAGTAAATACTGTTGGAAGAAATAGCCAGGGAATTGTTATGGCTAGGCTTGTATAGGCCTTAGGGCCGATAGCCTAGTACCAACCTATGACAAGGCAGTTAACTCTTTGAATCATCTTTGGTCCGTGGGACCCAATCAAGTTGCTACAGACAATAACACAGTCATGTGGTGCATAAACTAGCAAGGGGGGACCAAGATGTGCCCAGTCTGCAGACTAGCCATTTCAGCATTCAGTCTCACACTACAGGAATCCTAAATTCCATCAGAGTAAAACTGTGTGGCAGACAAGTTAAACAGGACAAGGGCAGACCTTCTTGAATAGAAGCTAGCTCATGGGAACTTCCAAGATTTGATTCATCTGTGGGGAATTCCTCAAGTAGACCTCTTTGCCTCCTCTCCAATCAGCTGGCAAGATTCTGCTCCAGGACTGCATGCAAGAAGGTCTGGAAGACAATGCCTTTTCTTTTCCTCAAACAGAAATATTCCTGTATTTTTTTTCATCCCTTCGCACTAATATCCATGGTACTTCTGAAGATTCAGATGGAATCCCCAAAGATCATTATGGGAACTCCCTTCTGGCCCAGGCAACAGTGGTTTTCCTTCTTTTGCAAATGGCCAGGGTCTTCCTCACAGACTAGATCTAATCACACAAGAACAGGAATATTGGATACACCCCAGCACCATTTATTAACTTCCTGGATGACAGGGTCTTAATTCCCTTTAGGCACCTATTTACTGAGGAATTGCAGTAGTTACTAATAGTGCAAGAAAGCCTGCTACTAGAAAATCATGTATTAGCAAATGGAAAAGGTTTTCTAGTTGCTGGCAACAACATAGCCAGCACCCATTCATGACTAGTTGTCCTCTGGTTTTACAGTACTTGTGTGCATTACTGCTCTATAGCCTTTCTTAATCATCTATCCAGGTTCGTATATTGACCATTTCAGCATGTCTGCCCATGGATCATCCAATTAAAATGCATTTTCATATCAAAATGTTTTTGAAAGGGATTTTGCATAAGAGGCATCCAAGAATACTAGTGGTCCCTCCATGAGATCTTAATTTTCTGCTAAAGAAGCTAACACTTGACTGTTTGAAACTGATAACTTAGCTGACTTGAGATTGTTAACATGAAAAAAAGTTTTACTGATTTCCTTGACCTCTCCAAGGACAGCACCTGAGTTGCAACCTCTTACAGTGACTCAATGCTAACTCATTTTCCAAAGAAATATGGTTTCTTAGAGAACTAATACTTCTTTTATGCTTAAAATGATATTTGATTTAACTTTAAGCCAAACTATCCATTTACCTGATTTCTTTTTTGATCCAGAAATTAGGGAGAAAGACATAGACAACTCAGGTACGATCTTGACAGAACTAAATCTTTGTGATCCTTGGATCATTTGGTCATTTCTTGTGAAGGTAAAACGAAGGGACAAGCTGTGTCAGAACAAGACTAATTCCAGATGGTTGTCTAAGCCTATTAACTTATGTTATACTTACCATACCAAAATTACTCCAGGGAGGGTCAAGACCCACTCTACCAAGGCCTTGGCTCCATCTGTGTTTCTTCGAAAAGGGTTGGATTCTGAAAGTATTCTAGAAGCTTTAATTTTGTCCTATATATATACTTTTATATAGCACTACAAGCTTGATTCCTTCTCCTGGTCTAAACCAGATTTTGCAAGGATCATTTTCCGGGGGCTCCAGGAGTCTTTTCCTTTCACCTTAGCTATTGTAATCTACCCATACAGCTAAGACTACTGCAGCACTGATCAATACAAAGCACATAGTACAGTTGTGTAAGTAAACTTGCCATAGCAGTAGACATTTGAATGATCACTGCAGCAGTAGCTGCTCCCTTGCATCCCTCACCCCTTTTTTTTGGTGTGTTCGTTATGCCAGGGTGTGCTTATTTATTTTTGTTCTTCCTAGCATTGTCCTTTCAGGGGTCAGCCTCCCTCTGTCTGTTGGTAGGAACTGGAACCAAAACTTCCCTTTTAGTTAACTCGGCTCAACCTGCCTGACAGTTTGAGTGTGTAGAAGGTGCCCTGAAGCTTTCGAGCTGTCCAGATGTTGTATCCTTGGTAGAATAAAATCCATATAGCTAAGGCTACTGCAGCAGCTATCATTCAAACATCTACTGTTACAATAAGTTTATTTACACAACTGTTCTTTGCTCTACCTTCACTACCCAGGTTTTTATTACCAAACTGAAGTCCAGATCATACCACTGTTTATACAACTAACTTTTGAACCTCTTTGGCATTCTGCCATACACTGCCCTTGTCACTCTGCCAGATGGCTGCAGTATTTCTAATTCTAGCTTTAACCTCCTCATTCAGAATCCCCTTCTTTTTCACCCCCCCCAAGATACTTGAAACTTTTAAACTGTTTTCCCTTTTAGCTCAGTTTTAAGTTTTTTCTGATTTCCACAATTTGCTGCCATGACAATTATCTGCATTCATTTCCACCCCACTTGCATTCATTTGCATTTCAATCCCCAGTGATTTGCTCATGTTCCTGTTCAAAGTCTGATTGTAATGCCACATCATCTGCATATAGAAGATTTACTGAACTATCTCCTCCGACATGCTTGCTGATACTGTCCACCGCTAGTATGAACACAAGTAGGCTCAGAAATGAGCCTTGACAGACATCCACTGCTACTGGAAATCCCTCATTGAGATCACATTTGTCACTGGGTCCCTGTATACAGCCCACACTAATTCTACCAGCGTTTCTGGGACTTTGAATCACCAAAGGACTGCAGAAAAAGACTTTCCTTGCATTTTGACATATACAAGATCAAAGCACTGGTTTTGAATGGCATGATCATATTGTCATGTTTGCCTTAGTTAATGGTTAAAGTCACCCAACACAAAGTCATAGTACAGAGCTCTAACAGCAGTACTACTGAAACATAACACTGGGGCATAAAACCAGTTTTAGGTAGCACTTTGCTTTTTTGCTATTTATAACATCTTGCTATGTGTGTGTAATAAAAAGGTCTTAGTTTTATTACTTTGGAGAACAGCATTTCTGAATTTTAACCCCCTTATGATGTATCCATGTAACATAGTGATTATGCTACAGTGAAAGCAACACTATCCTAAACTGTTTGAACAGTAATGCAGTTACTAATGGAGTAAGTCTGGACAAGAGATGTAAAATGTATCTGCTGATAAAAAAGAGGCATCAGTACAGGATAATCTCGCCACCCTCTGGCGTTACATTATTACTCTGGTAAGTACAATACTTGTTCTACTGTTCAGTTGTTAAGTTGTTTATTAAATGTTGCATAAAGGCCAAAGTCCATTCAGAATGCAGACTGCTCAGTTAATGTATATACCCTGGGATCTAACCAGGTATAAAGTTGTTTTTTTGAATACCTGCTAAGAAGAAGATTGCCGACCATGTAAAGAAACCTTGTTCCAAAGTCGACCAATGACTGCGTTAAATAGTTGGCTCTTAAGACAGTTCTTGACTCCTCAATTCTGTAAGCAAAATGTGCACCTCTGGTTACTAGGCTTATATTCCACAATTCAATATGTAGTAGAGATTGGCATTCTTCAATCTAGGGGCCCCTCTAGAATAAACAACGTTTAACCCTCACATATCTGTAAATGATTGAAAAGAGGCCTAGACATTCCATTTCAGATGGGTATGATTTATCTCTACAATTAATAATACGTCTTGTAAATTTTCATTAAATACCTTCTAAAACTAGAAGATCATTTTTCTTGTGGGAGCAAAACAATATGTTGTACTCAGTGAGGGGCAAACATATGTTATGAACAACCTCAAAAGACAGTCATTATTTCTTGTTGCAAACTTCTTAAAAATTAAGCCAGTAACTTTAATGTCTTAGCTTTAACTTCTAAGGCATTAGCCCAGTACTTAAACTTTCTACATATAATAATAAATACTTATATTCAGTCAACTTCTGTAACTCATGAGGACCTAAGTTTATTTGATATTCAACCTTTGGTTTCCCAAAATGCAAAGTAGCACATTTATCCATATTAACTTTTAGACCAGTTAAGTCTAACCTTTCACCCACCAAACATGTAAGTGTTGGAGTGGTCAGTATCCTCTGTCCATGTAATAACACAACCTAGTTTAATATTGTCCACATACTTGGTCATCCAAATATTAGATATGTTAGAAATAAATAAAAAAATGGGTTGAACATTAATGGACTTAGAACTGACCCCTTGCAGACCCCTTTGTTCACATCAAGTCAGCTAGATGTAAAATTCCCTATCGTCTCTCTCTCTCTGCAACCTATCACAAAGCCATTAAGTCACCCAGTGAACAACGTACGGATTAACTTTATGTTTAAGCCTGGCATCAATGACAGCAGAATGTGTGACACTGTCAAAAGCTTTAGACAAATCAAAATACATCACCACTACAGACATGCCCATATCTAAAGCAATTGTCACTGGGGTCATAAAATTAAATTAGTGAACATTGAACATTTCTGGTAAAACCATGTGGAGTGAAGACCTCTGAAAACTCTTCCCTCCAGTGAAGTAATATTGATAGGTCTATAATTACTTGAATTATCCATTGGGCCACCCTTTTGAATTGGAATTATGTCTGCAAGTTCCAACTAGCAGGAACCATGACAGAATATAGCAGGTTATTAAAAAATAAGTGATTGTAGCCAAAATATATTTACTGGAATATGCCCAGAAAGTGCATGGAATATTATCTGGTCCCATACCACTACCCTGTTTAATATATCTCAAAGATGTTCGCACAAGGTTCAAATTGAAAACTAGGCACATGCAATCATTTTCTATTGAAATTCTAGCATCAGAAACATCATCAAACAGAGGAGCATCTTATTCTAAGAAGTGCTCATTGAGCAAATTCACCAATAATTCTCCAGTGTTCAGAATTTCACCTCAAACAGAAACTGGACCAAAAGATTTAACCTTATTAGTCATGTATCTAACATAAAAATAAAATTTATAAAAACAAGAGCTAATAACTAAATTATCTTCAAATTTAATTTTTGCTAATTTCAAAGAGGCAATTACCCTTCTGGAGAGAAAATTGTAGGCCATTTTTAAATAATTTCTCTTAAACCTCTTCCAGATCCTAAATTCCTTCCTCTTTTATGTCAAACGTTTAGTACGACCAGTATTCCACCATGGAGGTACAGTCCTCAGTAAACTGTTAGTTACTGATTTCTTACATCCGGACAAAAGAACTTATCATGTTTTCCAAAGTCCTGCAATTTATTTACAGCATTATTTTCCTCAGGGGAGTTTAAGTCCATAGAATTTATCTGATTAATAACATTCGGATCTAACAGCGTAGGCTTATCAAAAATACTCTTTGCTGATTCATATGAAAAGCTTTAGTTATTATATTACATCCCAAAGCTAAATGATCTGAATTGCATAATGGATGGTGAGTTGATCTCCGAAATCTTATCTTTAATGTTTGTAAGTAAAATATTTAATATACTATTTGATCTGGTAGGAAAATCAGTCATCTGAGTCAAATTATGTAGTATACATAAATTGGAAAATTCATCTTCTGTTGTACCATCAAACCAGCTGATCACTGGAAAGTTAAAGCCACTAATATTATCAGGTTATCATAAGTCAAAAACTTCACCAAGCCATCAATATACCAGAGTTGATCAGCGCTTGATAATGCAGGCTTTTATAACAAACCACTAAATGTGGTGGGAAACCAGAGTCCGTAACTAGTACTGACAAAAAAAAAAAGAATAATTCTAAATTATAATGCATTTCCAACACCCTAACATTTAGCCATTGGACTGCAAAAGCAACCACTCCCCTTTCTATACTATTATTTCTCAATCAGCTAAATGACTAGTATCCAGGAAGTTGTATTCCTTCACTATTTCACGATTCAGTCATTAAAACCAAGTCATGATTATTTACTGAACAGAGTATAGTTAGCACATTTATTTTATTAGTCAAACCTCAAGCATTATCGTGATACACTTTTAGTAACCTGGGGTATTTAGCATAGTTGTAACAAACTGGGTAAATTCCAAAAACATTTTCATGATATCATCCAATTTTGAACTTAACAAGTTACCACCAAAATAATAATTCAAATTATACCTTTCTTGCCCAGTTCACAAAATCATCCCTGGAATGAATACATCAGTTATATAACCATTTATTAAAGTGTTGCTTTTGTGAACTGGTAATCTGATAAGGCTAGTGATGGCAAAATTTATGAAAAGCAAACGCTGATTTTGTTTTTTAAACAAGCCAATGAAATACTATGAACCATCCCATACATGTGAAAGAAAGGGGTGACTTACAGATCATTTACACCTGTGACAGAGAGGGGTTACTGACAGATCATTTACACCTGTGATAGAGAGGGGTCACTGATCATTTGCACCTGTGACAGAGAGGTGTGACTGACAGATCATTTACACCTGTGATAGAGAGGGGTCATAGATCATTTACACCTGTGACAGCGAGGGGTCACCGATCATTTGCACCTGTGACAGGGAGGGATCACTGACAGGTCATTTACACCTGAGATAGAGAGGGGTCACTGACAGATCACTTACACCTGCATGTATAATTACTGAGGTATAAGTAGATATTTGCTCTAGCAGTTTGACAAGGCTTGCATAAGTATCTTGGAGTTTACACCCCCCCAATCTTGAAACTGTCTCATTCTCTCCATCAATATTTACAAGTAGTTTCCTAATCACTGAGTCACCCATACCTAACACACCAGAAGAATGCTTCACCATACCCCCCATATTTACCATATCAGTTCTGAAGTTACCTCCAAATACTCTTCTCCTAGTACGTTTATTTACGACTGTCTCAGACTGGCTCTTGTTCTCTCCATCACCGTTATCTCTTTTTCTCTTCTTTATATTAATATCATCTGGCTTTTAATGAAAATCTAGTCCAGTCTGCAATAAAGATTTTTCAGCAATGTTATCCTTTTGTTTAGTAAACTCTTGACCTGTGTCCACTGTGAGTGTTTTTTTTAATATAAATACACGCGTCCTTAATATATCTGTGTTAAACTACAAGTATTCTTCTCCATAAAGAAATTAATATCAGGTAGAGAATCCTCAGAATTCATAAACAACCTCTGTATTAGCCTTTCCTTATTCAGAGTGAGTTGTGTACATTAAATCTAAATTATCACTTAATAAAAATTCACAGTCAACCACTTGTGGTGAAATCGCTTTTGTTAAATCTTCCAGTTCCATAGTTAAGTTATGTAACTTGACACATTTAACACACTGATTTGGGACTTAGTGTACTAAATTCTGTGGGACTGTCCTATACATGAGGCAATGAATGCACTGGAAAATTGCTTTTTCATCACCCAGTGACTGCAACCACAAGTTAGATAATCTGTCCATTTCAAACTAAACTTATGAGTAACTAAAAAGAAAATCCAAAAACTCTGCTACACTCTTGTGCCTCATGCACCTATTGCACGTCACATTTAAATGCAAGATCCATCTGTGCGTCTGCACGTTATGTGCGTCTTGGCCATGCGCTGTTGCACTTGATTAAATAGCTAGTTTAACCTCTGTCTCTCTCACACACACACGCACGCACGCACGCACACACACACACACCCTTTCAGTAGGAGAAGGGAAACAAAACTTTTTAATGACTAAAATATAATGCAATGAAACTTTCAGCGTGGGCTTTTTGCTGGTATAGTTGCTTAAACAGTGAGTCTAATCTCTATCTCAAAAACACACACAAGCCCCTTTACAATAGTAGAAGAAAAAGAAACATTGTAAAGGATAAAATAAAATACAATGAAACTCTCAGCTATGGCTTCTTGCTGGTGCACCTGCTTAAATAGCAAGTCTAATCTCTGTCTCACAAACACACACACACACACACACACACACACACACACACACACACACACACACACACACACACACACACACACACACACACACACTTTAATGTAGTAGCAAAGAAAGAAACTTTGTAATGAATTAAATACAATGCAATGAGACTCTCCTCTGCACTTCTCTCCTCTCTACTGTTTTGTTACAGATAAGGTATGCATTAACTTAACAAAAGATGCATATGGCTAGAATATGTAATATACACTAAACTTCACCACTTTTGTAACACAGTGACCCCTGCAGGAATTATAAAGAATGCAGAGACACAGTATCTGCCGAATACCTCTTGAGTTTATTAGACTTTACATTTTTATTAGAAGTCGCACTGCTAGGGTATGCAATGCATGTTATGAAGTGGAACGTTTTTTACCTCTCATTGAACTGCATCGTGCCTGAGTACACAGACAAAAATCGAATCTATCTCAACAGCGATTTCAGTATCTCTGTAAAAACACAGTTCGCTGTGGCTATTCAAGACATTTAAATCAGTGTGGTTTCTCATTGATAATATTTCTGCTTCAAAGTTCCAAGATCTTCGGTACAGTCTTGAGATCTGATCTCTGTGTGACACTAGAATGTTCTTCCTGTGATAGCATGTTTTTTTTTTTTTCCCCTGGGACTCTGGTTTCCTTCCAATTCCAAAAAAACAAAACAAGTTGATTAAGTGGCAACTCTAAAACATACCTCTCAACCTCTCAGAGCAAGAAATCTGGACAAAGCCTCAAATAAAGGGGGGCAAAGGCCCAAAATAGGGGCATTTTTTAAAATATTGCTCTTACAAACTTAGAAAGTTGATAGAATAAGTGGTTTTGCGTTAGCATAGATTTTCTTTCTTTCTCATTTGTTTTATGGAAAATGTTGCACAGTGGTTGGTATGCAATTCCTTCTATGTTGGTTAGATTAGTAGAGCTCTGAGGGAACAGATGCAGGAACATGTCAATGACATCAGCAAGTCAGATGAGAGAAATTCACTTGCAAAATATGTAAAATAAATGGATAACATGCATACTTTTACTTTTGTGGTGATTGATTCATTTGTAGATGATCTGAGGCTGGGGATATATTAATAATAAGGCTGAGAAAAGTGAACTTCAATGGATTATTAGATTTCAAGCCAACAAAGGTTCCACCCAGAATGCTAATGTCCCTTTAAGGTCGGTCTTAGCATCACGGAACCACTTTAAATAAATGGTATATTTAGTTACATAATTTCCTTTGCTGCTATATTGTTTCCATTGTATACTGGGTAGTTTGTCAATTAATTACTTGATTTTTAATGGTTTTAATGGTTTTTAATAGTATTTCAAGGTAGGAAGTTGAATGATGTTTTATGGTCTGAAGAAGCGCCATTTAGCTGGTGTGCAATTGCTTACCTTTTAATAAAATATTTTGCGGTGTTTGACTTACTTTGTTTTGCTATTTAGAAGTGTCGGTATGTAGTAAGTCATTTATCCAGCAGCAGTATTTACACATTTTCAGTCAATTATTAAAGTCTGTTTACCCAGCAGTTCTTTGAATGTCAGCCATATATTGTATGAAAATCTGATTCTAGATGTTCTTGTCTTGGTCATGCTAAGTTCAAAGATGACAAACTTTGGTTGCCAAATGTACAAATTCCTTCATAGTAGGGGTAGTCTGATTCTTCCAGTTCTTGGTGACGATTTTTCTTGCTAATGTTAATACTCCATAAAAGAGGGTATTTTATTTTCATGACATAAGTGGAATAGGTATATTAAATAAAATAAGAGACTTGGTCAGCATAAATGTGTCATTAAAAACAGATTGAAAGAGAGAATTCATGTTATCTCAATATGTTTTAAGTTTTATACAGTCATAAAACATATGCTGCCAGCCAGCTTTAACATTTAGTTTACATCTCCAGCATCCTATGTCTTTATTGTACATCAGTTCATCTTTATGTGGTGTGATAAAGTTTCCATGTATGAATTTCCAAGAGAATATCCTCCACCTTTGTGATGAAGTAATTTGTTTTTGAAGATTGGAGTATTAGTTTTTTATCATCTTCACATCTTCTTCTTCTTCTTTTGGCTGTTCCCTTTAGGGGTTGCCACAGCGGATCATCTGTTTCCATTTCTTCCTGTCCTCTGCATCTTGCTCTGTCACACCAGCCACCTGCATGTCCTCTCTCACCACATCCATAAACCTTATCTTAGGCCTTCCTCTTTTCCTCTTACCTGGCAGCTCCATCCTCAACATCCTTTTCCCAATATATCCAGCATCCCTCCAAATCGATGCAATCTCACATCCCTGGCTTTGTCTCCAAACCTTCCAACCTGAGCTGACCCTCTAATATACTGATTCCTAATCCTGTCCATACTCATCACACCCAATGTAAATCTTAACATCTTTAACTCTGCCACCTCCAGCTCTGTCTCCTGCCTTTTTGTCAATGCCACCATCTCCAACCCATATAAAATAGCTGGGTTCACTACCCTCTTGTAGGCCTTTCCTTTCACTCTTACTGATACCCGTCTGTCACAAATCACTCCTGACACTCTTCTCCACCCGTTCCACCCTGCCTGTACTCTCTTCCACACTCACCATTACTCTGAACTGTTGATCCCAAGTATTTAAATTCATCCACCTTCACCAACTCTACTCTCTGCATCCTCACCATTCCTCTATCCTCCCTCTCATTCACACACATATATATTCTTAGTCCTGCTGACCTTCATTCCTCTCCTCTCTAGAGCATATCTCCATCTCTCCAGGGTCTCCTCCACCTGTTCCCTACTCTCACTAAAGATCACAATGTCATCTGCAAACATCATAGTCCACGGGGACTCCTGTCTGATCTCGTCTGTCAACCTGTCCGTCACCATTGAAATAAGAAAGGGCTAAGAGCTGATCCTTGATGTAATCCCACCTCCACCTTAAACGCATCCATCACTCCCACTGCAGACCTCACCGCTGTCACACTACCCTCACACATATCCTGTACAACTCTTACATACTTGTCTGCCACTCCCGACTTCCTCATACAATACCACAACTACTCTCTAGGCACCCTGTCATATGCTTTCTTTAAGTCCACAAAGACACAATGCAACTCCTTCTGACCTTCTCTATACTTCTCCATCACCACCCTTAGAGCAAACATTGCATCTGTAGTGCTCTTTCCTGGCATGAAACCATACTGCTGTTCACTAATCATCACCTCCCTTCTTAACCTAGCTTCCACTACTCTTTCACATAACTTCATGTTGTAACTGGTCAATTTTATCCCTCTGTAGTTACTACAGCTCTGCACATCACCCTTATTCTTAAAAATTGGTACCAAAACACTTCTGCTCCATTCCTCAGGCATCTTCTCACCTTCCAAGATTTCATTAAACAATCTGGTTAAAAACTCCACTGCCATCTCTCCTAAGCACCTCCATGCTTCCACAGGTATGTCATCTGGACCAACAGCCTTTCCATTCTTCATCCTCTTCATAGCTATCCTTACTTCCTCCTTGCTAATCTGTTTCACTTCATGATTCACTATCCCCACATCATCCAACCTTCTCTCCCTCTCATTCTCTTCAGTCATGAAGACCTCAAAGTACTCTTTCCATCTCCTCAACACGCTCTCCTCACTTGTGAGTACGTTTCCCTCACTGTCCTTTATCACCTTTACCTGCTGCACATCTTTCCTAGCTCTGTCCCTCTGTCTAGCCAATCGGTACAGGTCTTTTTCTCCCTCCTTTGTGTCCAACCTTTCATACAACTCTTCATACGCCTTACCTTAGCCTTCACCACCTCTCTCTTTGCCATGCACCTCATCTCCTTATACTCCTGTCTACTTTCTTCATCTCTGTGACAATCCCACTTCTTCACCAGCCTCTTCCTCTGTATACTCTCCTGTACTTCCTCATTCTACCACCAGGTCTCCTTGTCCTCCTTCCTCTGTCCAGATGTCACACCAAGCACCTATCTTGCTGTTTCCGTTACCAGCTCTGCTGTAGTTACCCAGCAATTTTGTAAATCCTCACTGCCACCCAGTGCCTGTCTTAACTGTTCCCTGAACTCCACCTCACAATCACCCTATTTCAACTTCCACCATTTGATTCTTGGCATTGCCCTCACACTCCTCCTCCTCTTCTTGATCACCAATGTCATCCTACAGACCACCATCCTAAGCTTTCCCGTTGCCACTTTACAGTCTCCAATCTCCTTCAAACTTGTCCTCCTGCATAGGATATAAACTGCATTTTCATCCACTCTTGCACATCACCCTATGCTCCTCCCTCTTCTTAAGATACGTAATCACCACAGCCATGTCCATCCTTTTCGCAAAATCCACAACCATTTGACTTTCTGTATTTCTTTCCTTAACACCATACCTACCCATCACTTCCTTATACGCCTGTTCCCTTTACCAACATGCCCACTGAAATCCACTCCAATCACCACCCTTTCACCTTTGGGTACACTCATCATCACTTCAACCAACTCCCTCTAAAATTTTTCTTTCTCATCCATCACACACCCAACTTGCGGAGCATATTCCCTATCAGCATTCATCATCGCACCATCAATTTCCAGCTTCATAAACATCACTCTATAAGACACTCTTTACACCTCCAAAACACTCTCGGCATAGTGTTCCTTCAGGATACCCCCTACCCCATTTCTCCTCCCATCCACGCCATGATAGAACAATTTGAACCCACCTCCAATACCCCTTACTTTGCTTCCCTTCCATCTGGTCTCCTGCACACACAGTATATCACCCTTCCTTCTCTCCATCATATCAGTTGTCTTTCTCCCTATACCAGTCATACTGCCAACATTCAAAGTTCCCACCCTCACTACCACACCCCTAACCTCCCTCCTCTCTTCCTGTCTCTGGGCATGTCTTCTCCCTCTTCTTCTCCTTCATCCAAAAGTAGCCCTGTGGGCTAACAGTACTGGTGGCGGTCATTGTTAACCTGAGCCTCGACTGATCTGGTATGGAAATATGTATTGTTGTCCACATGTAATTTGGAAAAGGTTTTTCATTGGATGCCCTTCCTGGCGTAATGCTCTCCATTTATCTGGACTTGGGACAAGCATGAAGAAATGCTCTGGCTTATGCATCCCCAGTGGTTGTTTTTTTATCATCTTCACTTAGGGTGTTATTATTAACAAGTCTAAAATAATCCCAGTATCTTTCTCTGTGACATACTCTTACTTTCTTAAGTACCTTATATATTTTAGATATAAGTACCTTTCCAGTTATATTCTGGAGCATTACAATGATACACTTGTAATAGGTGACTCTATCGTCAGGCACACTGATGTCCCGCTCACCAGGCTGAACAAGGAGAAGGTCACGGTGAGCTGCCTGTCGGGCGCTAGGATCCGCCACATAACACAAGCACTCAGGTCACTCCAAGGCAAGTACAAATATGACTCAGTCATTGTCCATGCTGGTGTGAATGACCTGAGACGTACCTCCCTGGACTACATGAAAAGAGACATAGAGGAGCTCTCTGAGCATGTAGCCCAGGCCGGTATGACCCTGACCTTGAGTAGCATCTTACCCTCACCAAGAATGATGCCACAATATGAAGACAAGATGATCAATTTCAACAACTGGCTTAAGTGTTGGTGTCATTCAAAGGAGATCCAATGCCTGTCAGCCTGGGATGACATGCTCGACAAGCCACGATACTTCACTAGGGACGGCTTGCACCTGTCACCCCTGGGCTTTTGGATATTGGCAAAGGCTCTTGCTACCCCATAGTGCCTTTTTAGGCAAGGCTCAAAAGACAAACCCACCTCCATAGGTATCACAAGGGATAAGAAACTAAGAGTAATGCTACTCAATGCCAGAAGTCTAAACCTCAAGATGCATGCACTCGAAACTCTCCTTAGCATGGAGAACATCGATATCTGTGCAGTAACAGAAACCTGGTTCAAGGCTCCCGAGAGCACCCCAGCACTACCAGGTTATACCTCATACCATGCTTTTCGCCCCAAAACTTGGACCGAACCACAAAAGGAGGGGAGTATCAATATTCGTCAAAGATACCCACACCTCCAGGTTGGTGGCACAGCACGAAGCATCAGAGACTATCCATGTGCAACTAACTGTGGGTAAAACTGCCTTCCAGTTTATAGCCTGCTACAGACCACCCTCCCAAACACAGGAACCCCACTTGGCCTTCCTGAGAATACTGGAAAATATGAAGGTCTCTCCAAACACCATTATATTGGGCGACTTCAACTACCCAAACATAGACTGGGAGCATTACTCTAGCTCCAACACCCTAGCCCAAAGGTTCCTAGAATTTATAAACTCAAATGCTATGGAACAACTTGTTACCACTCCCACAAGAGGGGAAAACATACTGGACCTGATCATCACCAACATGGGGACACTATGCTCCAGACCAGAAGTGTATCCCTCACTGGTAAGATCAGACCATAAACTAATCTCACTGGATATTCACATCCCGACCCCACCCCCTGTCCAGAAAACTACAGTGAAAAACTTCTCTAAAGCAAATTTCACACGCCTCAAAACCGAGGCGAAATCCTTCAAAGCCCTCGGGCCTGTGGAAAATACGGTCCAGACCGCAGAATCCTTTATAAACGCATTCTATGAACACCTTCAGGAATGCATGGATCATGCAATCCCAAATAAAACCAAGACCCAATCCTCCAAAGGCAGACGTCCTGTCTGGTGGACCCCAGCCATAAACAAACTATACAATAGAAGGAGAAAGCTACTACATGATAGAGCAAAATCCCAAAAAGGGAAGGCATCTCTGATCAGTATTAGCAAAAAACTACGGGCACTCATAAAATCGTCTAAGGCCAGCTTCGAGAGAAAAATTGCACAGGACACTAAGGATAATCACAAGGCTTTCTTTAGTTATGTTAGGAACCTGGGTGGGAATTCCCAGATATGCTCAGAATTAGTCCAAAATGACAAAAAATACACCGAGCCCACAGACATTGCCAACATCCTAGCTGACAGGTTCAGTGCAAACTTCTCCCAACCAAAAGGGCAAATATCTATCCCAACAGAGTGCTGCCCCCCTGACATCTCAGATGCTCAGGTAAGAGCCGCCCTCTTTAAAGCAAAAAACACAGCATCAATGGGACCAGATGGTGTCCCGGGCTGCGTCCTACATGAACTCCAAGAAGAGCTAAACCCAAACATAAAACTACTGTTCAATCTTAGCCTTACTACAGGATATGTACCCAAAGAGTGGCGTACAGCAACAGTGGTCCCTCTCCACAAAGGTGGTGCCTCAACGGATCCTGGAAACTATCACCCCATAAGCCTGACTAGCTTGGTCTGCAAAGCTATGGAAAGGATCATCATGGACCTCATAAATAAAGATATTGGGGACCTACAGACACTGGATCCTACCCAGTTTGGCTTTGTTAAGGGCAGATCCTGCCTCTTAAACCTTGTCGATTTCTTTGAAACAGTCACCAAGGCCATTGACGAGGGGAAGGTGGTCCACACAGCCTACCTGGACCTCGCAAAAGCCTTCGATACAATACCCCACTCGGGCATTATAGACAAGCTCACCAGCTTAAATATAAACACCTATGTCACTAGATGGGTTGCAAACTGGCTCAAGGACAGAACCCACATGGTTAGAATTGCTGGAGCCATGTCAGACTCCAAACCAGTTACAAGTGGCGTCCCACAAGGCTCAGTCCTGGGACCTCTCTTGTTCGGTATATATTTCTCGGCGGTACAGGCCAACATGGAAGGACTGTGGCTAACCAAGTTCGCAGATGGCTGCAAACTGGGTGCCATAATCAACTCTCCAGCCGACACAAGCATCCTCCAAAAGGGCCTCATAGAAACAGACAACTGGTGCCAGAGCCATGGCCTCAAGCTAAATGCCAAAAAGTGTATAGTCATCCCCTTTGGCAAAAACAAAGTGCCCACAAATTACCACATAGGTGGTAATCCATTAAGTACAGAAGAAGTCATTAGGGACCTGGGGACCCAAGTTGATAGCAATCTCTCATTTGACAACCACGTGGCCAAAGTGGTTAGAAAAACATTTTATATAGCCCACCTAATCATGAAGGATTCACATCTAGATCAGGGAGGTCATCGTGCCTCTTTACTCATCCCTCATCAGGCCCATAATTGAGTACAATGCCCCTTTTGGGATGTACCTTACCAGACACCTGCAGCAACTGGAAAGACCCCAAAAGTACCTCACCAAGAGGATCAAAGGGCTCAAACAGATGCCATATGCTGTCCAGTTAAAGAAACTCCAGCTCTACTCAGTGGCATACCGCCTGCTCAGAGGTGATCTGTGCCTGACGTATAAAGCCATGTCCAACCCAGAATTAATGGACATGCTGCACCTCAGAAAATCCAAATCCCATCGAGCTACGCTCGAGAGACTTGAACCTCAGCACTGAAATAAATAGGACATGCTGGAGGGACAGATTCATAACCCAGAGGCTCCCTTCACTCTGGAATAAAATCCCAGTCCAGGTTAGCCAGAGTCCCACATTGACTCTCTTCAAGAGGAATCTTGATGAGTGGATGGGAGATCGTAGGTTTACCCCGGCTATCACTTCTGTGTCACTGTTAGACAGAGGCACAGTATACTAACCTCAAAAAAAGGCATAGCAAAATTAATTTAAAATGGGTGGCGAAAGCCAAACACACTCTGGCTAGGCTTATAAATGCCCTAGGGCAGATAGCCTAGTATGAACCTATGAACCTATGAACCTATAATAAGTAAATCAATGAATGTAGGGAAAGAATTTCTAACTATTGATTGCATTAAAATTAATCTTATGTTCAACCAGTTGTCTACAATTTTAAATTTCTAACCACGTCTTTTCTTATCTCAAACTTATCAATGATATGGTCAACATTTTGTAACTTCTCGTTGTCTTGCAATTGATATTGATGCAACAGTTTGTTTGTCTTTAAATGTAGTCATGGTTGTTACATTCACTGTATTAATACTATTTTGAGTGTAGGCAATTGGAAATACAAAGAAAATCCATGCTTTATATTCAGGGTTCCTGAAAATGACAACTTTAAAGGAGGTTATTATCATATCAATATAAAAAGAGTTAAGTGGTTTGTTTTGTTTTCTATGAAATCATTTTTTACTAACCAAGGGATTTATTAGTAGCTATTTTAGTATATGATTTTGTTAAATTATTTGATTTACATCGAATACCTCCCTGCAAATCTGATCATATGGCCTTACAATTGTTATTTAACCAGAAAATTATTGTTTTAACAATTGAGGATGATTAATATAATTCTAAATCTTGAAGACCAATACCATCCGATGTCCAATCTCTGATGTGATGGTTTAAAGCCAATCTAGGCTTGTTAGGAAACCATAAAAATCTCACAAACAAAAAATTATACTCTTTTATATTTTTTGGGAGTGAGAGGGATAAAGATTGTATTATATATAGAATTTTAGGAAGGATAATCATTTTAATTAAGGAGAGTCTTTCTTCCATAGTGAAAAAAAATATTCCATTAATTAAGAGTTTGTTTTATGGAATTTGTTATTATAATTAAGGGTCATTATATCTTTACTATTCTCAGACAAGATTATCGAATAATAAGAGATTTTAACATCTTTCGCAATGTATTTATGTAATTTCTTAACTGTTTTATTAATATCATAATTAGCAGGTAGTATGTTAGTCTTATTCTCTTTAAAACGGAGTCCTGATTTCTTCTATTATTCCAAGCAATAGAAATATTCCAGAAGAATTGCAATCTTTCATAGTTAATAGGATGTCATCTGCAAATAATTGTATTTTGGGGATTAATTCATTATTTATTAGTATGCCTTTGATGTTTTTATTTGATCTTATATAATTTAGAAAAAGTTCCATAAGTAGAGCAAAAAAGCAATATGGGTACAAGGGATAATCCTGTTTAGTAACTTCAATAATCATTGATTGGGAAGTATATGAGCCAAACTTAATGTATGCAAAGGAGTTTTCATAGGAAAGTTTAATTGTAAGAAATTGTTTGAAAAATTACTTTCCTCCAATACTAATAGTAAGTACTCCCAATTAAATTAATCAAATGCACTATTGGTATCCAGACTAACCAAAGTTACTTCTTTTCTTGAATTATTAGTATAATCTATTATTGATAGTATTCTCTTGATATTATCATAAGTGTTCCTTCTCATTCTGAACCCAGTCTGATCATTGTTTATCAACATTGAAAGAAATTGTTTTATTCTAGAGACATAGATCGACATGAATATTGTATAATCTACCCTTAATAATGAAATTGGTCTATATGACGAACCCTGTGTCAGGTCCGTGTCTGGTTTTAAAATTGAGGATATTAGGCTGTATTTCCAGAATGGTGGTACCTTTATAAGTCCTTTAACTATTGAAAATGCCTCTAGTGAAATACTGAAAGCATCCTTAGTCATCATTTTGTTTTGTTCAGGTATTATACCATCAATTCCAGGTGATTTATTGGGTTTTAAGTTATTAATTTAAATTTTGAGTTCAGACATTGATATAGGCTTGTCATTTTTTTTATTTGATCTTCTGACTATTTTTAGTATATTTTTATAAATGCCTTAATTCGATGTTGTGCATCCGTTGTTGGTTTATGTTGATTAATATTATTAAAATGAGACCTGAAAATCTTTTATTTCAGTAACCTTCTTTTTACTACTAGAGGAGTATAATTCTTGGGTCTATATTAGACCATTGGATGTTTAATAGTTCGAATCACTAAAGGTTGACCTTTAATGATCGAACTATTAAAACATTGAATGTTCCTAAAAAATGATTAAAAAAAAACAAACTAAAGGTTGTAGGCAGGGGGGCAAGCCCACCTGCACCCACCACACCCCCTGCTACATAAATATACCAACTCTGAGACTGCACTACATTGAAGTAAATGGAGATCTGCCCTTACAGAGATTTCCATTTACACATTTGATATTCTGAACGTTCGCTATTGTCGTGTCGACAATATCAGATTCGATATTGTTGGCTTTCGAAAATATAATATAGACTCTAATTCTTTGATGTGGTTAGATTCAGCAATCATTTTTGTTCTAGTAGCTAATTTATGCATGGATTTAGGATTTCAGGAATAATTAGCTATTTTAATGCTCTAAATTTATTATAGTTTCATGTTGTAAAATTTCTAAATAGTTACTGTTTAAGCTATTTATTCCTTCTGTTAAGTTATTAGTTCATTTTTGACCATCTAATTTTAACTTAGATTTTTCAATTCTTTGCCCCATTGTTTCTTTTTTTTGAGTATACCAATTTGTAATTTTGCCAAAAAGGTATGCTTTTAAAGAGTCCCATATAAAAATGTCTGAGGTGTTACCTGTATGATTAATTTCAATAAACGTTTGAATGTTTTCATTAAAGAACTCCATAAAGTCTTTCATATTGGTTATATATGCAGGCATCCTTTTAAATGGGATGTTATTACTAGAATTCAATATAACTTCAAATGTTATTGCGTTATGATCCAACAGTGGGCAAGAGACTATTTTAAAATTATCTATTCTACTAGTGATCTCATTTAAAACATATACTCTAGCTAATCATGATTGTGTCTCATGCCTATGTGAGAATTGTGTAAAAAAGAGTGACTCTGGTACTGAAAACTCATTTACATCTCTCTTATTACACATGTCAGTAACCTCCATCAAAGCCTTGACTGAGGCAGGCTTCTTCCTTTTACAGCTAGTGTTGTTATCCTTGTCAGATAAAACACAAAGTCACCTGCAAAAATAATGTCCCCTTTGATATTCGTATTATTTCCCCAAACTGTAGTTTAACTGTTTGTATTCCTAATCCAGGTATCCAACAGACATTAATAAAAATGTTTAGTTTCCTTTGAATCTCTAAAGTCACTGAACAAAACATGCTATTTTCATCACTAAATGTATTCAGGATTTTAGGTATCGGCAAAGAATTTTTCTAAAAAATAGCCACCCCTCTTCTCTTTTGTTTATAATGAGAGCTAGTCAATACAGAAACGTGTTTAGTATTAAGTATGTCCATCTCTTTATTTTATTAAATGTGTTTCCTGTAAAAAGATAACTTGGGAATGAAAAGTTTTTAAAATTTTGTATAAACTCCCCCCTTTACAACCATTATTAAATCCATCAATATTAATTGATATGCATTTCAAGTCAGCTATACTACCAAAATAGGAAAAAATAAATAAGCATTACATATAATACCCTCATACATTTGTAAATAATATGGTACTGAAAATTGCTTACTCATGGATATAACTATAAGATAATTGACATGGTAAACTGTAAACTTTATATCAAGAACAGTAGACACACACAAAAAATAATTAAATTGTAAACTACTATACATGCACTGCTCTTTCACATCTACCCACCCATGGGGTTTCAGACTCCTGGTTTGAACAGCAATCTTATACAAACACTACCACTTACCCACAAATACATATCCAGTGTCACTGCACTACTTCTAAAGTTATGATATATGAAAGGTCTTACTTATTTGCAAAACGTATAAACTGTAAAATATAGTCATTTGGTTCTATTCTATTTGTAAGACTCTATATACTATTATAATAAATCCAATCATTTCTTTCAATTCTGAGAAAAACGAGATTGACACAGATAAAAGACAATACATATAGCATACATATAACAATCATGCTATATTACTAATATCTATTATATATTATTGATAATGTGACTAGTTAACTATTTAAACTCAATTCTAACTACAAGACTGTACATGCTTGTATATTATGGCAGGCACACATGATATTTCAAAGAACAAGAAATCTAAAAATATATATTTGTCTATTTGTGGGGACTTGCATATAGAATTATCTTTCAAAATGTGTCTCTTCAATAAAAGGAAATCATATTCACTAGAACATGCTATGAGATATAAAACAGGAAAAGAGTAACTGTGAGGTCTAAAATAACTAATAATATGTTCCCAAAATTATATTTGTACCGAGGGATATCATATGATTGGCAACATACTCACTACAGAGAATGAATTCCCAGCTTATTAAACTGATTGTGTAATTGTGCCTGACTTTGTGAGAAGCATGCTATTACTTTCATATTAGTCCCTCCTTTACTGTGTGTCAAACTTTCAATTAACTTTCAGAGCATGAACTTCTAATACTCCCATGTATTTGAGCTCCTCACTTCCTGCTCAAAAAGCACATCCACACAGAAACCAACACAGATCATCACTACAACCATTGTCTTAAACATATTCATATCTAATGCCCACATATGCAGAACAAGGCAACCAAGCAAAGCGCTGACATCAACAGACATAAACAAGATAATCCTCCCTTCTTTAAATTAATAGAAGAGAATATAATTTGAATAATAAAATATCTTAGGATAAAAGTTTAATTGAAGAAATTAATTCTATATTGTGTATGGTGCCATAGTACTATAACATGTATTATATAATTTAAAGAGAGAAATAAAAGTTTTACAAGTGCTAAAATAGTAATTTTGTGGTAGCTGCATGTCAATTAATGCCTTCTTAATATTTTGGACTTAATTTGTGTGTTAAAATCAAGCATAAAACAACATTTTATCCAGTATTTCTGACACACACACACACACACACACACACACACACACACACACACACACACACGCGCGCGCGTGCATGCACGCACGCACACACACACACTCTCCTGAGGAAAAAAAGGGGGGGGCATTCTGTTAGAACCTGCTCTGTGAGAAGGAAATACCTCTGTCAGTAAACAGCTTTCATTCATGTTACACTGAGAAAGAAGGCTGAGTAAGTGGTTAAAACCAACCTGCTCCCTGCTATTTAAGAACCTGTGCTGTGACGCTTTTTGTTATCATTTTACTGTTTATTTATTTATTTTTCTGTATGTGTCCTAGCAGAGGGGAGGGGAGAACAAGGGGGGAGAACCAAAGAATACCTGACAGGTTTCAAAGTGAAATCTCAGTGCTAAAACACAGACATTGTCTTCACTACTGTATTTCTCCTCTCCTAACCCCCCTCCCCAATGAATAAACCAGCATCAAAAATCATAGATGAGACTATATAAGGAAAAAAAAGAAAACGGCTTCATACACATTGCATACACCTACCATTTTATCACTATAAAAGACAGACGTGTGTGGTATAAAAGATGATGCTGTGAGAATGATTTTACTTTGTGACAGTGATTTAACTTTGAAAAAGACCATTGAGATCTGTCAGATATAAGAGCTTACAGAAAAACATACAAATACACTTACAAATGAGAGATGCATGCTTCCAGAAACAGGCCCAAGCACATGGCTGCAGCTGTAAACCCTGCAACACTCACTGGGAAGCCCTGTTGCATTCTAGCAAGTTCCAAGGCATGCTCTGGAAACCACACAGTCTCAGTGAAGCAGTAAGAGTGAGTCAGCAAACTCAAAGAATGTGCCCTGACCCAGTTTCATAGCCAACTGTCATAATTGTGCTGGAAATCATGAGCCTAAAAAGGAAGAATGTTTAGCTTTTGGTCAGCAACGTCACAAGTGCAATAAGTGGAATCATTTTGAAAGTGTTTGTAAATTAAAAGGTCCACATTCTTTTATTAAAAGGGAACATTCAAAGAAACAAATTGATAATTTAGAAAGCTGTGACCCTACCTCACCTACTTTTTATTTTGATGGTGTATCAGTGCTTCATGAAACAGTCTATGCAGTAGATTTGTGGGAAAAGAATGAAGTATTTTGTACTGTTCGGATAAATTGTTGACCCATAGAGCTCAATGCTGATACAGGTGCAAAGTGCAATGTTATATCTGCAGAAACATTTGCTAGAGTATGTGCTGGTAAGATGCTTGATTTGGCAAAGCGTGCAGTTTATTGCTTATGATAGTGAAGATATTCAAACTGAGGGCTCAGTTATGCTTTCATGTTACTCTGCTGGGAGAAGCTACAACTTGTTATTTTATGTGGTCAAGAGGCACATCCAATCATTATTGGGCACAGAGACAGTTTGAAAATGGGACTGCTTTCATTTAATAAAGGAAATCCATCATGTTAGCTTAAAAGACCACTACTCTAATTTCACCCAGTATATTTTCTCTACCTATGCTGATGTTTCAGAGACAAACTAGGCAAACTTCCAGTTGTGTACTCCATGAAGTTAGACCCAGAGGTCAGCCCAGTTGCCAGGCCAGCCCAGAAAGTTCCAGTAGCTATGCAGAACAGAGTCAAAGGTGAGCTAGATAAAATGGTGCAACAAGGTGTGATTTGTCCAGTCAATGAACCAACTGAATGGGTGTCGTCCATAGTGGTAGCTCATAAGAAAAGCTCAGATGATATCAAAATATGTATTGATCCATGAGATTTCAGCAAGGCACTGAAAAGACCTCATCATCCAACACGTACAGTCGAAGAAGTTGTAGCACTGATGCCAAATGCCATTATTTATTCTATCTTAGATGCATAGACGTTCATTTTGACAAATTTTGACAAGAAATCCTTGTTGCTAACTATGTTCAGTAGTCCTTTCAGCAGGTACAGATTTTTGGGAATGCCATTTGGGAAAAATTGTGCATTCATCGTGCAATGCAGCAAATTTTATCTGGGTGTCCTTGTGCTATTATAGTAGATGATATTCTAGTAGGACATAATGGTAAAGCTGAGCATGACAGAAACCTCAAGAAAGTTCTGGAAAGAGCTTGTCAATTGCATTTTAAGCTTAATCCTCAAAAGTACAAGTTTAGGTTACAAGAAGTCACTTATGTTGGTCATTTGTTTATCAGTTCAGGCTTACGACCAGATACTTTCAAGCAAACAGCTATTCTTGAGATACCAGCTCCAGACAATGTTCAAGCTCTTCAATGCTTTCTTGGCATGGTTAACTACCTAGGCAAGTTCATTCCAGCAACACTGCTTAGAGAGCTGACACATAAAGATGTATCCTGGTCATGGTTGGAACAGCACCAAAGAGCATTTGATGTCCTGAAACAAAGAATTGCCAGGCCATCAACTCTCAGATACTATGATGTTCACAAGCCAGTTACTCTTTCCTGCGATGGTTCAAAATTTGGTCTTGGTGCAGTCATTCTTCAAAATGAACTCTATTCAGACATCAAATGCTCCTTGGTGCAGTCCAAACATGACTGCAACATATGTTGTTGAGATTGCAAAAGTACAATTTCAATCTTGTCTACACAAAAGGCAAATTTCTTTATCTTGCTGATACTTTATCCAGATCGCCCAGGAAGACCACAGAACAGCAGGAAAATTAGAAACTTGATTTTGAAGTCATGGAAGTGAGTAATTTTTGTTCTACATGTCTTGATGAGCTTAGAAATCATACAGCCTCAGATCCTGTTTTACAGAAGCTCAACCACTTTATCAATCGTAGATGGCTGTCAAAGCTATCTACATCAAGAAGTGCAACCTTATTTTCCTTACAGAGATGAGATTTTGTCTGACAATGGTATTGTTATAAAATGTCTGAAATTTATTGTTCCAAACTGTTTGCAACAAGAGGATATTACTATTTTACATCATGGGCACCAATTCTACAAAAAGGAGGATGAGAGGACAAATGTTTTGGCCTTCTGTATAACAACACATTGAGAGAGTACTTTCCTCTTGTTCCTCCATCAACAGAAGGAACCACTTCAGCTAAACCAGATTCTTGAACTACTTTGGTCGACAGTAGCCACTGACATTTTCAAATGGAATGGTCAACATTACTTGGTGTTAGTAGATTCTTATTCCAATTGGTTTGAGATTGACCTACTTCCTAACCTAACATCCAGTACTGTCTTTACTAAGAAGAAGCATCATTTTGCAGTCCATGGTAGTCTGCACAAAATTATTTCTGACAATGGCACACAAGTTACTAGCCAGCAATTCAAAAGATTCACCGAAGAGTGGGACTTTACTCATGTTACAAGTAGCACTGAGTACCTGCAGTCAAATGGTTTGTCAAAATGTACAGTTCAAAGTGAGAAACAATTACTTGAAAAGTTGAAACAAGACAATAGAGATGTTTTCATGAATTTTTTGAATCGCAGAAATTTTCCTCATGATAAACATCTTGGTTCACCTGCCCAGAGACTTCTGTCATGACAAATCAGAATTATCTTACCAATCAGCAGTAGTTTGTTGGTTGTAAGTGCTAAGAATAACATATTTGTGAAAGCCCATCTTTTAAATAAATGCCTGTCCCCGAAATCTTATTACAACTAATCTGGCAAACCACTCAACCCATTGCATGAAGGAGAGACAGTGAGAATGCAAAAATGCAAAGGTTATGATCGGATTGGAGTCATAAAGAGTATTTGCACAGAGTCAAGATTGTACATTGTGGAATCACAAGGAGCAGTGTTTAGGTGGAGTTGGAAACCTTAGATGCCGTTGTCCGAGCCTGTACCACAGCACCTAGCCTGTGAGAAAGATTCAGTCTCAGAGTGACTTGTCTAGTGTTCCAGTTCCTGAGGACATTCCAGTAACTATCCCTGTTCCTGAGGTGAATCCTGAAGTTCCAGATATGAATTGTTCACCTAAGACTGTATCTGTTGCTAAATCCAATTCTGAATACTATGTTACAAGATCAGATCGCATTTCTAGATCATATAACAGATACCTGGCAACTTATACATGAACATTGTGTTTGTTCCTAATGTCTATATATTATTGCATGTCTTATTCTAATGTCATTTCATTGAAGACAATCTGTTTAAGAGGGAGGATGTAGATCAGTGGTTGTGTACAACTTTAAAAAGCTTTCTAGGGGCTTGCACATGTGTATAAATACTGAACACGTGCGAGCCTGACTTCTATTTTGTAGTTAGCTGTTGAGATGTAAGCATGCCTGTCTGTGTAGTCTGTCAGTTAACCAGTTTGTTTATATGTTGTACTGCTGCTACACATCCTGATCTGTTTCTGTGTAATAAAGCATGTAAACAAACTACCCCACCTGTTCGGTATCTATACTAGAGAAGGACAAACGACACTAACATTTAGAGGCAAAAATTAAATATAATGTGTGACACTGCCTTCTATTATGTTCTGAACTGCTTAGTCGGGCTTCTTCTTGTTTCTTCTACGTAAGTAAGTGAACACTCCCTGCAAGTATTGGAACACATTACATTATCTAAGTTACATTAAAAAAACTGTTGATATAAAATACACCTGATTTTTCTCTAGCTAGTATAATGCTAGATGTAAACTTGCAAGTTAACACAAAGTTATGTTGAAGGGCTTGGTACTAATTTGGGAGGAACTGCCAGAGTGGTGCAAGATTCTTCTTACCAAGAAGCTCTACTAACTTGATGTTTGTTATGAGGTGATAATGGAAATCTGTACTGATATTAACATCAGCCTGTAATTTGGTACTTAGCAATGATGTTTCTATAATGTAACACACACACATACACACACTTTGAATTACTCAGATGCACAGACACATGTAAACACATACAAGTACTCAGATGCACAGACACACACACACTGATATATGCAGATACACAAAGATGTGAGGTATATAAGTGTGCATGCACACACACACACACACACACACACACACACACACACACACACACACACACACACACACACACACACACACACACACACACACACACACATGGATAGATGGAGATACACAAAGATGAAATGCAGATGAAAAAACATAATCAAAGCTCCTAATGATGTGGACGTCCTACAAAGGGGCCTCGCTGAGACGGATGCCTGGTGTCGAAGCCATGGCCTTTGGCTTGATGCCAGGGAGTGCATTGTCATCCCTTTTGTTGGGAGCTCTGTGCCCATGGACTGCCACATGGGCAGTTGTCTGCTTGATGCTGAGGATGTGGTGGGGGGCCTTGGGACACAGGTGGCCAGTGGTCTCTCCTTTGTTGATCGCATTTCCCCGGTGGTCGGGGGGGGTCCATCTGCGTGGCACACCTCATCACAAAAGGTTTCTCATCCAGGAAAAATAGAGGGCATTGTTCCCCTCTACTCACCACTCATTAGACCCATTGTGGAGTACGTTGCCCCTTTTGGTATGTGCCTCATAGGACATCTACAACAACTGGAAAGGCCACAGAGATACCTCACAAAGGGGATTGCCGGACTCGAACGGATGCCCTGTGCAGACCGTCTCAAGAAGCTCTGGCTTTACTCAGTTGCATGTCACCTGCTCAGAGGTGATCTCTGCCTAACATACAAAGCTATGTCAAACCCAGAGCTGTTGGACATGCTCCACTTGGAGAAATCTCAATCCCTCTAAGCAACATGCTCTAGGGACCTAAATCTTGTCACCACAATAAACAAAACATGCTGGAGGGATAGATTCCTGTCACAGAGACTTCCCATACTCTGGAACAAACTGCCTATCTATATCAAATAAAGCTCCTCATTAGCACTCTTCAAGAAAAATCTTGATGATTGGATGGGAAATAGGAAATTCACCCCGGGGATCACTTCTGTGGCTCTGCTTGACAGGGGCACAGGAAAATAATTTTCTTGGGTGGCAAAAGCCAGGGTACCATTTGGATAGGCTTATATAGGCCCTAGGGCCAATAGTCTAGTACCTACCTATGAACCTATGAACACTCACAGCACACACACATTCTGATAGATGTAGATACACAAAGATGTGATGCACTTGAGCATGTGCACACACACACACACAAACACACACACAAGCTCTCTGATAGCTGCAGATACACAAAGATGTGATGCACATGAACACACACACACACACACACACACACACACACACACACACACACACACACACAGACACACACACACTGACAGATATACATGCACAAAGATGTGATGCACATGAGCATACATATATCCAAATAACACACACTCAACAAATTATTATGTCAGTTGTTCCAGTGGTGCAGAGTCTAGGTACCCAACTATTCTAGTGGTGACTCTGGGAAAAGACTTGATGACTGGCAGGATTAGGAGGAACAGCTGATAGCCAGTTCTCCCAAATTCTGTAGAAAGGGATTGGCATATTGGATGTGTGGGGAGTATTTTCTGGAGACCAGGAACTTTGTAGGACATTCCAGTGTGTGCACTGACCAGCTCATGGCATCATTGTACTTGTCTTTCTTACAGCAATGGTTAATGACCACCTGCCTTGAGAATGATGGCTCCCAGACTCAACTATCCTGTGGCCAGCACCCATCTACCAGTCTAGGAACCCCCGGGGAAGGGCTGCTATCACTAATGACCCCACCTCACTCCATCCTCCACTTTTGCCAGTTCTCCCAGTCTGACAGCTGACTTTTCCTGGAAGCTACTGTTAATACTGATGGCCTAGGGATATCTGATGAGTCTTGTTTTCTATCCAGGTGACTGATATCAGCACCCACATTACCAAGTGACATGTTCTACCATCCTCAATATGAATCCATACATGTTGACACACATAAGCTCACAAAGACTGCTGTCAATGTCACTAGCTGCACAGCTCCAAACTCATGCCCTCAATCCTGTGTCAATGTCACCAGCTGCACAGCTCCAAACTCATGTCCTCAAACCTGTGTCAATGTCACCAGCTGCACAGCTCCAAACTCATGTCCTCAATCCTGTGTCAATGTCACCAGCTGCACAGCTCCAAACTCATGTCCTCAATCCTGAGTCAATGTCACCAGCTGCACAGCTCCAAACTCATGTCCTCAGTCCTGTGTCAATGTCACCAGCTGCACAGCTCCAAACTCATGTCCTCAATCCTGTGTCGATGTCACCAGCTGCACAGCTCCAAACTCATGTCCTCAATCCTGTGTCGATGTCACCAGCTGCACAGCTCCAATCTCATGTCCTCAATCCTGTGTCAATGTCACCAGCTGCACAGCTCCAAACTCATGTCCTCAATCCTGTGTCAATGTCACCAGCTGCACAGCTCCAAACTCATGTCCTCAATCCTGTGTCAATGTCACCAGCTGCACAGCTCCAAACTCATGTCCTCAATCCTGGACGTTTTTAGTGATCTTCAAAACTATGCACACATGGTGGTAATCAGACAGCTGGAACCACCTCTCACTCCAATGCTCTCAGTCCCCCCCCCCCAGGTGGACAAGTCATCACTGTTCACTAACTCCCTTCACCTGCATGAATCTTGCAGGAATGGACATATCCATTACTCCTCCACATTAGAAATGTATCTAAAGGGAAAAAAAAGAAAAAAAAAGCACCGTCTTGTCTCTAATGGTCCTTGTTGTTTTAGAATACAGACTATTAAGTTTATTATATATTTATTTTTGTTTGCTTTTTTACCTATTTCATGATTATCGAGCCTCACCCTTCATTTGATTTATAGCCGATTTATTCACCAAGGCTTCAGAGCCCAATAGCTTATCAGGACAAGAGCCAAACAGTGGGGAGTATTTTTTATATCCATTTTATAATAACTTGTTTCCCACCATCTGGCATATTGTATTCCCCAGAAGCAACTTTTAAAGAGAAATGTAAAAGATCCTCCCATACATTTGGTGACATAGCCAAGTTCCTATCTGTGATGTCATTATGAAATGCTTCATTAAATTTCAGTGGCCGCATAATGGATGGTAAATTATATGTAGGTATGTATGTATGTTTGTACTGATTCACCAGTGATGGTGTGTTCTGATCTGTCTCTTTAAGTTATTTGTAAAATAACCAATAAAAGCAGCGTCCATATGTTGAAAATAAAGAGCTAATTTCTGTTGGACACTGAATAATTTAGTAGTTTGCTTAGCAAGCGTTGTCTCTGTCTCTTCTTTATGTTGTGACCCTTTTATGTGTTTGAAAAAGGATATTTTATTAACTTCCGAATTAGAAGCTACCTTTTCTTCAGAAGCTGCTCTCTCCATCCTTACCATAGCATTTACCTGTTTATTCAGCTTTTATTTCCTATACTCTGCCTTTACCTTATGCACTTTTTCTTTATTTATAAGAAGTTTTGTCTTATCAGTGAATTTATCTACTGTACCTATGGGTACAGTTTTATTTTTCAGTGGAAACTACACAGAGGTTTAAGGTTGTGCTATTAACTAGTTGTTTCGTAGTCAATGATTGGAGTCCATCAGCTGCCATTTACACCCTCCATGACAAGGCTCAAGTCATTTAACTAGATAGATTTCCTATTCTAAGTCTGAGTTTCTTCCTGTCTGCCTTCAGTTTTGCATTCCATTCCCCTATCATTTGCTGAAGTTTGAGTTTAGAGTCTGCCTGCCACACCATACAGCAGCTTTGTCGATATGTCTCCTCCAGTCAATTTGTTAATGTAGTCTGTCATGAGTATGAACACCAGTGGACTGATGCAAACCCACTCCCACTGGGAAACCCTCTGCAGATCTGAACACTGTTAGTATTTCTGTCATTGGGTCCTTCTAGATAGCCTGGACTAATTCTTCCAATGTTCCTTTGACTGTAAACCAATGTAGGACTGCCCAAATTAGCTTTCTTAGGACCTTATCACATGCTTTTTGCAAGTCTATGAATGCACATCTGGACTCTTTCCTCATCTGTTAGCTTCTTCTGAACTATTTGTCTCACCGCAAACATTGAGTCAGTTGTGCTCCATCCTCATCTAAATCCAAACTGCTCGTCTCTCACCTTACTTTCTACTGTTCTGCATATTCCTTTATCAGTTACTTTCATGCAACATGACAAACGTCTGATATGTCTTTAGTGCTCTGCCTACAGCTGTGAATGTCTCTTCTGTTCTTATACATTAGCAACAGAATGCTTATCCTCCAGTCATTGTGGATACCTCCTTTTCTACATACTGCTTTGATTATTGTCAGGAACGATTTCTACCCTAATTCACCCAACATCACAATCATGTACCCATTACCTCATCCAAGTCCGCTGCTTTCCCTGATTTCACTTCCCTTAGGCTATTACTTCCTCTAGGGTGGGCTCTTCTTCCTGTTTCACTGAAAGCTGTGTCTGGGCACAACAGCTTTTGTTGGGTTTTCTTCTTTCATAAGTTAGCAAAAGCTGTCTAAAAATTGTAAAAAAAAATCTTTGCAAAAGCAACTTGTACTACCATTATATAAACTAAACTCTGTACAAATATTACTCGGTATAACTTATTTCGAAACATATTTGCTGAAGCTCTATATTTTATGACCTTAAATTCTTAAGTAGACCTTAGTTACACAACCACCCTTTGATTTTCAAGCTGTTCATATGTCTGTTGTGCTATCTTTTATTTTACTTTAGTTTCTCTCTATTGCTAGCTTTGCTGCTTATGACCTGAACAAATACTTCTGGCCGCATTGTTTGATCTTGTTGTCATAATCAGCTTGTAGTATTTTAAAAATATTTTAGCATCACTGTAAAAGTAACGGTTAGCTACTATAAGCACAGTCGCAGAAAAAGTTATTACTGTCCTTCACTTACTTTGCATATGATAGGCAGGTATACTCAAAGATTGTACCTGTGTATAACATATGAATTTTAGAGTCATGAAATCTCATTGAAAGCCAGTTCCTTAAAAAGATAGGAGAATGCAAGCAAAACAATTGAATATCTTTTTGGGACAGCACTTTTTCCATGTTGAACGTGCCTCTACCTCACACTAACAGCGAGGGGCCTTGCCACCTAAATCCCCAGGCATAGCATAATCCAAGTTAAGGTTGCTGAATCTTCGAGAAAAGAGCATAAGTCAAATGCAGATCCTATTCACTATTGGCCAAATGTTTTAATCAAGGACTTGGCAATTGTGCAGCTACTATGATAAACATATAGACCACAGTTACCTTACATCATGTAGAAAGGATATGCTAGTTTGCACCTTCTAGGGAAATTAGTCATTTGGGATGCAGAAATATTTTGTACTTAGATCTATGAAAAGGGGGTTGAAAATGTTTAAATGATAAAATAATAAATGATGTAGTAAAAAGACAAAGTTCAAAGTCAGTTTTGTTAATAGAATATAAATCGCTTTAGCATCTGACAGGGAAGAGAGAGTTAACCCAATATAAACTGTCATAATATTTATATTGAAGAAATCAAGTCCAGAACTACCAGGCAGGTGAAGTGATCCACTTATGGGGTGGAGGGTAGAGCACCCTACAACATCAGTAAGTTAGGTCACTTTCTGCCACCTGACTTTAATCATACAGCAAATGAGCTGAATGGGATTCCTTTGCAGGAACAAATGGGACATGGGTGTCTCACAAAGCCTGGCACTGCCCAGCTCCCCCCGCCATGGAACAAATGGGGCATGGGCATCTTATACAGCCTGGCAGTGCCCATCTCCCCCCACCATGGAACAAATGGGGCATGGGCATCTTATACAGCCTGGCAGTGTCCAGCTCCCCCCACCATGGAACAAATGGGGCATGGGCATCTCTCACAGCCTGGCTGTGCCCAGCTCCCCCCCATGGAACAAATGGGGCATGGGCGTCTCACACAGCTTGGCTGTGTCCAGCTCCCCCCACCATGGAACAAATGGGGCATGGGTGTCTCACACAGCCTGGCAGTAACCAGCTCCCCCCCATGGAACAAATGGGGCATGGGTGTCTCACACAGCCTGGCAGTACCCAGCTCCCCCCCACCATGGAACAAATGGGACATGGGCGTCTCACACAGCCTGGCAGTGCCCAGCTCCCCCCACCATGGAACAAATGGGACATGGGCATCTCACAGAGCCTGGCAATGTCCAGCTCCCACTATCATGTAACAAGTAATTCATAGGGTACTCACCTACCTTGGGGGTGCCCAGCTCCTACTATCATAGAATAAATGAGTCACTGTGGTCTCACATAGCCTGGGGATGCCCAGCCTTCCCCCCACCATGAGACAAATGGGACAAGTGGACTCAGGGAGAGGAGCTGTTGGACTTGGTCCGGGAGGAAGGGGTCATAAAAAAAATGTTCCTGATTATAACTGTAAGTACTTCCAGTAATGTCCTCCTGGATTGCTCAATTGTAAAGTTACTCTACAGCAAAAGTAGGACAGCAATTTATATTTCTTCATGACAGGAGCATATAAGATCTTTGTGGACAGGTTGATTTATTGCTGTATTGACAAAATACAAGCATATGAAGTGAAAGCAGTTCTGTTTCAAATAGATTATGCTATAAGGAGACATTACTGAGCAACGGCACAAAGAAAATGTCTTAAGTAAACCAAAGGACACCATGTTCACCCTTCCCTACATTGTTTGAAAAAAAATCTTGGATAGGGTTTATCTTCCTTCTTAATGATAATTCTTCCCTGTGCTGAATATCTGTTTCCAGAAAATATGGGCTAAGAATAGCTTCTGGTAATGTAAATTTATTATTCTGAAAAAGGTATTTCCATAGCTGAATGTTTTGAAAATGTTTGGTGCAAAAATGTCACCGCTCACTGCTTGTTCATGTCAAACAAAGCTACAGAAATACCAATTCTAGCCTACCTGTGCTTGTCCTATAGTGAAAAAAAAATTGTAAACCTTATTTTATATTCTAGCATGCAGAAGTGTGTCAACTGTTCAGGGAAACTGTCCAATGGTCAGTGGTTGTTTAAGCCTTGATGACTACAAACAATATCACTAGGCAGGCATCTGTGGAGATGTGGGCTCCTCATCTTAATGCAACCAATAGCAAATGGCACTGGGAAGTAACATGGATTTAAAGTGGCCACACTGGGAAACATCAGAACAGCAATGCTGATACCAGCAAATGGCATTGCTATGCACCAACACAAAGAAAAAGATTTAATGGGCCAGCCCCCTGTAACCCACTTTATTTTGGGGCCTGCATCCCATCTCCTGCTTCTGTTAAAATACAAGTTCAGAGACTGCAATCTTGTTGCCAAGAATTAAGAAGTCATTTACCAAAATGGTGTATTCTAAAAAAAACTGAAACTGCAGTATGTGACTAAACAACCATTCATCTAAAAAATTGCTGAGACACAGAATAAACAGACTTACCCCATATATCCCAGTAATACAAAGGCATGTTACCTGACACATTATATTGCAATTGTTGCATAGCCCCCTTCAGTACTTTTACTTTAAATTCATATACCACAATATGCCAGAGTACATATGTTTTCAAGAAATGTAAGTGCTCAGATCAGAAAAAATTGAGCACTAAGTTTCAAATATGGCAGTATTCTTGCACAAATTCATTACAAGAAAGGGAAAAATAGACCACTTATGCCAAATCACAAATCTTTTATTTCTTACATGACATCCTCAGATTTGATTATATAGTACAGTTGGGGAAGTAGGATGCTTGTAGCCCACAAAAAAGCATGTATTCATTCTGTGGGTATTTATAATCCTGTGATCACCATTTTATGCTTTCTAGAAAAAAATACATTTTGTCCTGTGTCTTTTTATTCATGTCAGCAGCAAGAGTGTAGCTTTAAGCAGATTTCATCTACCTTATCCTGAATTCTTTCTATTCAGACAGGACAATTTATGCTTCAGGAGTGTTTGTATGGAGTTAATACTTCAATATTACTTTTCTGTTCTAGCGGAAAGAAGTCTTGCCAGAGCTGTGATGAAATGAACTGAACTTACAGATGGGGGAAATCTAGCAATATATCTTATGTTTTAGTAGCCGAATACTTCCACGGCTGCATCACATGGACATTTCTAAACATGATTTATATCCAGAACATTCTTAAAATACTCAGCAGAGATGAGCATGGATACAAAATCGAACATTCTGTACAATTGTTCTATTTGCACTATATTACAATAACATCCTTCTTGTGCCTGTATCTGCTATATTTTATTTTATCTTACTTATAAGCTCTGCTCAAACAGTAGAACCTTTTATCCTGGGGTCAAAACTTTCATGATGTCGCATATTTTGTCAATGCTTTATTCAGACTGTAACCTTCAAAGCCCTGCAGCTGTTAAGAGAACAAGAAAGAGGAATCAATTATACGGACAGGAAGAGAGTTTACAGTTTCTAGCTTGAAAAAGTACAAGCCTCAGAGAAAATGAAAAGCATGTTTTAGACAAAAACAACACAAATGGTGTCCACAGTGGAGAAGAAGGCAATAGCTGTGCAAAGCAATAGACTTTTCTACACAAAAATAAAAACGTGAAAGAAGTTCTGTGTTGCCATGTTGCATCTTTCATACTGTTAATGCTGGCATCTTTAAACTATAGTGCTGTCTGAGGAGGATGCTTCGGAAATGAATCTTCTTAATTTAATTAAAAGAAACAAAGAGGCATTTACTACTAAAAGGGCTACCATAAAATGAGATCTGAAATCATGAAAAAAAGGTCAGAGGGTTACATATGACAAATGGACAAAAAGAGAAAAAAAAAACAAATTTCATATAAATTCAAAGTGTATAAACTACCACAAAATGCATAAGGTAAGAAGACAGTCAGAGTACAATAACCATGACCTGAGTCTTCTCTCTTACACAAGATTCGGCTCTGTATTGTGTACAACTCGTCATTGTTATTTTATATCACAATACATAAATGCAGCTCAAAATCAAATAAAGAAATTCTCCTGTAATGCAAAATAAAATTACAGGCTAGAGTGTTGGGAGTGTTAAGGTGTAATCTTGGTCAAGTACTGGGTACTGAGAACAAACAAAAAGGTTCCTGGAAAGTAGATATACGCGTTTTTTTTTATACTGTTGAGATAACATAATGCAGAGGAAAACAAAAGCAAGGTTTCTTTTTTTAACATTTTTGCTAATCATTAAATTACCATTTATGGGCAAACATTACACTATGCCTTCGACATAAACATTTAATGGATAATTTAGCCTTTCATTTTTGAAGGATATTATGGGAAACTTACGCCTGTTATAGCAGAAAATACCTTATGATATGATTTCATAATAACAAAACTAACAGTTAAAATATGACGATCAAGTTATGCACATCCAGGAAGGAACTCTTTTATACTATTAAAAAATACCTACATCCAGAATTAACACAAATCTTACCATGACTCTGGATAAAATAACAGGTAAATAAAGAAAGCTTAGCCTGCCTAAGGCTAGTTTGGGTATCTGACTTAGTGGAAAAAACAATCATACCAGTTTAAAAGTTTTAAAGGCTATGTAATCCCCCGCCTAGCACTACCATCACCATGTACACACTTGCAGTCTTTGTGAAGAATATGTTACAAAGGAAAGTATATCAGAATTTTGGGAATCTGTAAATAACACATAACAAAAATGTCAGAAGTCTTGCGTCATACACCAGTCTGCTGTCATTTTTTTAGGTGTGCGAAAAAAAACACCGTCATCATTTTTGCTTAATATTAAAATTTTGGTGGTGCTGCGGTAGTGTTGTCGCCTCACAGTAAGATGCTGTCTGGTTCGATTCTCAGCTAGAGCGTCTTCTATGTGGAGACATGCGTGAATGGGCATACCTTCGTTGAAGGTTGTGCATCAGGCCTGGCAAGCCGGTACGTAAAAATCAACTGCCAATCATTAGCGGACCGGAGTTCTGCTGTGGCGACCTCTAACCGGGAAAAGCCGAAAGACACAACAACAACAACACAACAACAAGTGCCCTAAATGTATGCATTATAAGATGCATCTAATAACACATGCTGTGTTTAGATGTGATGGTATAGGAAGCAAGACATTCCATCAACGACCATGTGATGAATGAGGCTGAAAACATAACAATGAGTTCATCTGACATCTAATTTAAATACCCAAATGTTTATAAACACAACTTTAAATAAGGCAAAAGCAGGTTAAAGGATGCAGTACTGCATCAAAGAAGCATATTAAGTCTTTTCTGGTTAAAGATCATGGAGAACAGTCCCCTGCCCTTATTCAGCAGAAGCTAATGGAAAAGGGTTCTATAAAACCAGCAAAAGGTGTCACAGAAGGGAAAGATGGGAATACACCAAATGGGAAGAAATGTTACTTGACTCTTCTAAAAAAAAAATAAAAATAAAGCTTTTATATAGTTCCTAAATAGCAATCTTCCTTCAGACGGCTATAGTTAATTTATGCCTCGTTTAACACAAATAACAATCACAGAGGGCAGCATATTTCAGAGAAGGCTGGAGTAGTGTTGTATGCTTAAAATATTAAAAATTCAGTATTTTTATAAAGTGGAATCAAACTGAATGCAGGATAATGATCAATGTATAAGTGCATTTTATTGCAAATCATAGGAGGTTACTAGGCTAATGGCCCGAGCGACCTTATAACCCTAGCCAAGTTTCACCCTTATTTCCATGATCAGCACCTATTGCCCCTGTCCAAGAATGACACAGTTGTACACCCCAGGGTGAATTTACGGTTACCTATTCAATCATCCAGATTGCGTTTGAAGAGGGCCAATGAGGTGCTCTGTGTGACATGAATTGGAAGTCTGTTCCAAAGTTGTGGCAACCTCTGGGAAACAAATGTGTCCCTCCAGCAGGTTCTATTAATATCACATACTAGGTTAAGGCCATATTAGTGAGTAACTCATCTATCATTTGACTTACAGATATGCAGCATTTCCAATAAAGCAGGGTCAAAGATTGCCTTATATGCACAGCAGAGATTGTCTCTGAGTAGTCTGTATGGAACAGAATACAGAAACAGTGATTTCAGACAATCCTCATAGAACAAGTGCTGAAGGCCTTGAATTTTCCTTATGAGGAACCTTTGTGTTCTCTCCAATCGCTGCAGGTGCTTGGAAAGGTGCACACCAAAAGGGGCGATGCACTCAGATATTGGCCTGAGGAGGGAAGAGTACAGGGAGATTATAACTTCTTTTTTTTCTGAGGGCAATGCCCTTACTTATGAGATGAGCAGTATAGAAAGCCCTTCTTACCACTGTGGACACATGGTGATCAAAGGTAAGGTTGCTATCAACCTGTGTGCCCAGGTCTCTCACCACTGAGTACGTACTTAGGGTTTTGTTATTGATGTGGTAGTTAGCAGGAACATCGCACTTACCAAAAGGGATGATAATATATTTTTTGCATTGAGTTTAAGGCCATGACTTTGGCACCAATCATTTGTTTGTGTAAGACCCTCTTGTAGGATGTTGACATTGTCTGGAAATTATATAACCACTCCCAGTTTGCAGTGATCAGCAAACGTTGTCAGCCACAGACCCTTAGTTTTAGTTTGTACTTCAGAGAAATAGATTCCAAAGAGTAGAGGTCCTAGGACTGATCCCTGTGGAACACCACTGGTTACAGGTCTGCTGTTGGAGGTGAATTCCCCTATCTTGACTATATGGGTTGTGTCAGTGAGCCAGTTTGTGATCCATCTAATGAGTTTGTCAGTGATGCCTGAGTAAGATATACTGTCAAAAGCCTTGGCTAAGTATAGGTAGGCTGTATGCACAGATTTCCCCCCATCCAGGGCCTTGGTGACTGTGTCAAAAAATCCACCAGGTTTAACAGGCATGATCTCCCTTTGACAAATCCAACTTGAATAGGGTTAAGTGTTGGAGATTACCTATATCTCTATTGATAAGGTCCACAATGATTCGCTCCAGGTCTATAGTTCTCAAGGTCAGTGGAAGCACCATCTTTGTGCAAGGGGATAATGGTGGCCTTTTTCCATTCATCTGGGATGAAGCCAAATCAGTAGAAAAAAATACTGTACTGCATTGAGGCCTGTGTGTGTGTGTGTATGTATATATATGTGTGTGTGTGTGTGTGTGTGTGTGTATATCTATATATATATATATATATATATATATATATATATATATATATATATATGTGTGTGTGTGTGTGTGTGTGTCCGCGCACGCATTTGTGGGACAGTGGTGCAGTATCTTTCAGAGTCTAGTGCTACACAATAAATTTTTTATATATACGTTTCTGTAGCAAGACTCATAGGTTCATAGGTTCTTAGGTAGGTACTAGGCTATCGGCCCAAGGGCCTACGTAAGCCTAGCCAGCAAGGTACCATAGCTTACGCCACCCAAGAAAGTTATTTTCCTGTGCCACTGTCCAGCAGAGACGCAGAATTGATCCCCAGGGTGTATTTCCTATTTGCCATCCACTCATCAAGATTTTTCTTGAAGAGTGCTAATGAAGAACTTTGCTTGACATAGATGGGTAGCTTGTTCCAGAGTATAGGAAGTCTCTGGGACAGGAATCTATCCCTCCAGCATGTCCTGTTTATTGTGGTGACAAGGTATAGGTCTCTAGAGCGTGTAGCTTGGAGGGATTGGGATTTCTTTAGGTGCAGCATGTCCAACAGCTCTGGGTTTGACATAGCTTTATATGTTAGGCAGAGATCACCTCAGAGTAGGCAATATGCTACGGAGTAAAGCTGGAGTATTTTGAGGCGGTCAGTGTAGGGCATTTGTTTGAGGTCTTTAATCCTCTTTGTGAGGTACTTCTGTGGCCTTTCCAGCTGCTGCAGATGTCTTGTGAGTTACATTCCAAAAGGGGCGTTTTACTCTATAATGGGTCTAATAAGTGACGAGTAGAGGGGAACAATGACCTCTTTTTTCCTGGATGAGAACCCTTTTATATTTATAAGTAATATTTTGATACAGTTGGGAAGACTTTTATATAGTTTGTGTGAACATGGACACCTAAGACCTAAATCAATGACAGATGTCTAATGGTAAAGAAGGCACTTGGTCATAGCAAAATTACATGTCCCATTCAAAACTATTTCAATAAATGCCAAAAGAGATTTTCAGTCTTCATTATTTATTTGTCTTATTTAATCATCTGGGGAAAAGTGACTTCTGACAAATAGAGACAGAAGAGGGTTTCACAACTAGTATTCATTTATTTATTTAAAAGTATTAAAATGCATAACTTTCTTATATAACAATAAGGAGGTGAGTATTAAAAGTCTAAGAAAGCAGCCCTAATAAAAGCTGTAAAAATAACAAAAATTAACTATACTTATGTTTAAAAACATTAACATTATAAATACTAAATGGATACCTCTGGCAGAAAAACAGTAGACCCGTGTACAAAAACAACGCTAATGCAAAAAACTCCTGAAAGAAGATTCTGATTTTCATGCCTAAATCAGGGAAGGAAACTGATTCCAAAGAAGTATAGAAAGATATGCAAAATAAATATTGCCATGCATTTTCAGTCTGGAATCTGGAACTGACAACATCCTATTACTTGATGACCTGAACATCATAACAGGAACATAAGATTTAATCATTTAGTTAAGGAAAGCAAGACCTAGGCTGTGCAATGCTCAGAAGATTAGCAGAAGAATTTTAAATATAGGTCTGACTGCAATCAGCAGCCAGTACAGTTCTGCTGCAAAGATATAGTGTAGTTTGTCCAAGAAATGTCCAGCAACAGTTTGTTTACACCGTCTCTGAGTAAGTCATATTGCCATTTGATAACCCAAAACAAAGGCTGCTGCAGTAGTCAAAAAGACATGAATCACTATCCCAAGGTGTGAAGCTAGGACAATATTTTTTAGATGAAACTAAGGCATCTTGATAATGGCTGACAGATGGTTCTTCAGTGTAAGTCTATTATCAAGAACAAAGTCTGACTAGTGAACACAGGATACAAATACAAGCTGATTCCTCCATAAGTAATTAAAGCAGTGAAGCATTGGCTGGACAGACAGACAGTACATACGTACTAGCCTAGCTTCTGTCTTAGCCTGGTTTTGTATGAGTCATCCAGTGAAGACTAGATTTCAATATATATATATATATATATATATATATATATACATACAAACATACACACACACACACCATGAACAGCAAAGGAGCAAAACCTAAACCTGAGGCACACTACACGTTGGTTTATGAGAACTAATTAGCTCAGACCTGAAACTTCTCATCAATGTTATCTAAAAAGTGTAGAGGCAAGACAATAGAGGAAGAAGCATAATAGCCCCCAAGTGTTTGAATATAAAATCAGGATCCCATGGTCCACAATAACAAATGCCACAGAAAAATTATGCATGACCAAGATGTAGTAATAGCATCTGATCATGAGGAAATTATTGACCACTCAGATGAGGGTTGTCTTCATGTTGTGTTCCGATGTAACCCTAGACTGACGAAGGTCAAGTGAGCCATGTGATTTCAGATTGAGACAGAACAGTAATGTTCTAACATATACACATCCAAAGATGGGTTCATGAGCAGCTGGGTAATAAAAGGGCTTTTTATATTATTGGAAATACCCTTGTTCTCAATGATCAGTGATCATTTCAGAGAATAAATGGACTTGACAAATTGAGGCAAGTTATTAATAACCTTGAGAGCCCAGGATTTAACATATATTTGATAGGCTACAGTTACAATGGCAAGTATAGGGACTTCTAGAACAACTACATGTTGAGCAAGATTAATAATGGCAACTCAACACAGTGGGTGTAATGCACACTGGTTTACAGAATATATACAAAAAGTGGAAGATACAGACACTTAGATTATGTAGAACAGAACTAGAAAAAGTTACACATCTTGTTTTTTTTGAGATAAAAATGAAAGGCACAACATTGCAAGCAAGATTGTTACATTAGGGATTGTACAGCACTGCAACATACAGGTAACTGAGAAGCATTAAAATCATCAATCAATAAGAATGAAGAAGTTCTGATCACAAGTGATCATCTGTTAGCAACAGTCAATAAAACACACGTAAGAAAAGCACTTATTGTAGTCAAAGAAAAAAAACTAAAATAGCAGTAATTATTGAAATACCTATACCTTGCAGTTATATACTGTTTTATTTTCAATTTATTTATCCTTTTGTTGATTGATATTTAGGGGAGAACTGAGGTGGTATTTACACTACTAGGGAAAGTTTGGCCAGGACAATGAGCTAATCCTTTTGGTAGGTGCCAAGGATCTTTTACATCCACCTGAGCTACAGTTGTCTAAAACAAATGGGGACTCAAGTTTAATGTCTCATCTGCAGGACAGCACACCCAGGAGTACAACACCCCCCCTTATGCTGAACTGCAGTGTCAGCAATCAATCTACCTGGTGTGGGAATAGAACCCACAGCCTTCTGTTTCAGGGATGAATGTACAACCTGTTGCACTGCTGACACTGATTTATAGTGTTCTGAGAGACATACATTTATAAAATTAGGGGGTATGTAAACTGAAACTAGAGCAATGTGGAATAACTACAGCGCGATAGTTTCAATAGCAGTAGAAGCAGCAAGGCTAATAAAATGTATTTTTAAACAAACTTAAATATGCTGCCAATAAAGGTAGCATCATATGAACTGCAGAAAAAACACTTCTGGGCACATTGTTCTAGCAAGGAATGCACTCCTGGCAAATGATACTGATTTCATAAACTGTAACTGTATCCTGAGTTAGGAATGGGGTCCAGTCCTGGCACAGTATTAGAAAACCAAAACATTTGGAGAAATTTAAAAAAATGAGGTAATATCCAAGAGGTTTTCATAATAGCCATACCTCTAACCTTACAAACTTACAATGCTCAATGGATGTCCTGGAGAAATGACTGCATGATCCTGGCAATTGTACAGTTTACACTGTTATGATGGGAAACCTCTCAGAACAGACAGACAGGCTGGGCTGTATAAACCACTATCCACCTGTGAGAGTAAAACTCAATGAACAGATGTAGCAAATAACTTCTTTGACACAAAGCAATGTTTTATGAGATCTCCATCTGGTACAAAACAAGTTTGTCCTCCAAAATGTACAGTCAATACCATCTGTGATCCAGGCTGTGTGCCAACCTTCATAAAGTCCTCAGCTCATGACAAAACCATGCAAATTTCCCAGCAATGCTCTCTGGACATCAGTTGGGTATAACAGTCCTGTGTTTCTAATGCTTAGTCAAACACTCTGCTTGTGCTGTGCTGATGAGGTCATAACAAGGCCGAAATATGCATATCCACAGCTAATGGGGTTTGGCTTTATTGGCCTGAAATTGTCCATTAAAATGACAAAACAAGTCATGGGCATTCAGAATTGCCAATTAGCTGAAACACCTGATGTTCATAAGGATCATTTTCATATATCCCATGTGCCTCTGATACAAGAGGTTTGGGAGGTCACTCAATGGAAGTTCTAGCTTTGCTGGAGTTTTCATTTTGTTTTTACTGATTGGTTTTTCAGTGACCTTCTCACTCACTGTTTCAGCAATGCCCTCTGTGGAAATTAATCAGATGCCTTACTTTAGCCTAGGGAGAATTTATCACCACAAACTCTTCTGCTTTGTCTGTTTACAACACAGTCATAAAAATAAACCTGATTCATCCAGCATCAACTGTTTGATATAAACCAGTGATTAAGTTTATCCTAAAGATTGTTACCATCCATAAAAGTAACCCGTCATTCTATTAAAATTCTCTCTATGATATTCCCTGACACTGATGTCATGTAAACAGGTCTGCGGTTAACAGGAGCCATAGTGCTGGGCACCAATGAGAAGTCGAAAAGCTGAAAGGGCAAACTCTGATACATATGAAAATGTGCATCATGGGATATACAATCATAGCATGTGGCCTAAAAAAGAAAAAAAAACATTTACAAATCCCATCTTGGCACATGCAAGCATTTTGCATTATATTATATGTTTGGTAGGGAGTCCCGCACCTTATGAAAGCTATTAAAATCACTTTCAACAGGCCATTTGTACTTCTACATTAGCCAAAGATCTATATAAAAGTTCAGTCTGGAGTCTTTATGCCTTATTTGTCAGATTCTTTAAAACTGCAGAAGCCAGCAAACCCATGTCCTGTGCATCATTATTGCTTAGTTTTGAGTTCCCTCAGTGGCTCTTTCTTTATTTCCACTTTCAAAGTAAAAGGTGTTAATTTTTCATATCCGTTTGTCCTTCTTCTGCTTAATCTCGTCCTTCCCGGGTTCTGGCACATACTGTTTTCACTTATCAAGAGCACACCCTCAGTGCTGGAGTGTAGCATCATTATGTGCATTTTTAGTATTATAACAACTTGTTCTAGCGTAGTATCTTTGTTAAATAACGTTACCCCTGTTCCTTCTCTCTCTTCTTTGCTACCCAATGACCACGTGCTGCCTCGTTACTTTATTTTCTTCCCTTAAAATTCCATATTGGAAACAAGCTATGGCTCTTTTCTAATAAGCAGACTTAAATATTCTTCACAAGAATCAGTGCAGATATATCTAACAAATAAAAACAAAAATAGACTAAACATATCACTATCTGTCACATACACTTGCCATTCATTTGGTCACAGCATAGCAAGACTTCATTTTATACAAACTTTTATCATTTGTTTTTAAGTTTTATAGTTTGCTACAAAACCATATTTTAGTGCTTTAAATTTATTTTCTTTTACTTCCTTTTTTTCCCTGTTGCCTAATGGAAATTATTTGGTTCCTTCTTTCTTCAGACATTTTATATTGGATGTCGCCAAGGTTAGCAGAATCATAAATAGCGAATCATTTATTTTTATTCCCTCCTTCTTTACTATGCCCCAACTGGGTCAGTACCATCCTATGCTCCTTCCCTGCTCTACCCTCTGCGTAAGACATCAGATATTATATTAATTCTCTACAATCACCCTGCCGTATTCCTCATCCGTGGCATTCTTGGTGTAACAAAACTCTCATTCTTATCCCTTTTGCTGCTCCTGTTTCTAAGTTAGTGTGGTTTAACGTTTTAACATTCCATTCTGTAATATGCTTATTCACTCATTTGAAGTTATTTTTACCAAATTTTTGTCGACACTTTCATGTCATTTCTTTTCTTATCTTCTAACTGGTGTAGTGCAAATATCTTTTCTCTGAACATTTCTGTCACTTAAGTAGAAATGACCTTTCTCTAGATAAATGTATGCAGCGCACAATGTTTCTGTAATATGCCTATATGTGTTTCTAATACCCACAGTAGTGGACCTAGGAACCCTAAATTGCCGATTTTTAGGTGATAGTTGGGAGGGGGGTGAACAGCTGCAACTGATGCCAGCATTTAGCTTCATAGTGTGATGGATGTAGAATATTTTTCTTATTCTTAATCAGCTTCGTATTTAAGTACTGTCTTCCCTCTAAATTTTCCATGTTAACAGCCATTATAGTGGATAGGTGAACCATAGTTTATCTCCTGTTCAGTGATCATAAATAATTAGTGACACCCTTGTCTTTGAATATTACTCTGAAAGACATTTGTAGATGCCTTGATAGAGGTGTAACTGCAGAATATTCTAGAGGTAAGTATGTTAAAACATTGGAATATACTCATAAAAAAAACTTTTTTCAGTAAACTTGAACTCCGAATTCATTTAATTATACGCAATGTACGGCTACAGTATAACCCATACTATCATCTGGACACTGAAATCACTAGTATGTAGAAATTACAAAGTAAAATATACTTAAACTGTGTATTTAGCAAGAAGTACAGAAATAGTCAAACATTGTGGCAACCTGTTTAAACCTGTATATTTCTGATGCAGTAGTTGCAGTAAATACAAACTGCTTTGTATTCTCTCTAGAGGGTATTGCTGCACCCAAAGCTGTTTTAGATCATCCTGGTCCCTATTAAGTATTCAGATGGTTTCACTAATTACCCAGCTGTCTAATGACTGAGCCAACTCACCATGATTATGCAGCATTTACTGAGGTAGATCACATGACCGTGATGAATTCACTTTCCTGACCATTTGCTGTAACCCTGCTTCCTCTACTCACTTAGTCATATGCACCACGTTTAATAGAATGGAGGGGGTTAAAATATACGTTATCTGTCTCCTTCAGTAAACAGCTTAGTGGTGCTGTAATAATACAAGTCTGCACTTTTTAAGACCCACTTTATTTTCTTTCAGCAGTGCTGCAGTACTTTTTTCCTGAGGTAAACTGTACATTTCATGCTTTGTTTAAATATAAACATTGTGACAGTAATTGTGTGGAACATTTTTGAACTTTAAATCTATGCATTATGGAAGTGCAAGTACTGTGATTGTAATTGTTTCTTTTTATTGTCATGTCAGCCGCTGGTCTGGCTCATGGCTGAAGCATGTCCTAGGACCAGTCTATCTATGCAGCTAACAAGAATCTAAATAAAAGTGAGTAACTAAAACTTTAATAGACATTAAACAGATCAGAATCTCGTAGTTTTTGTTTTCCATCATACTGTATGTAGTGGTTTTACTTGCACTCTAGTTACTATCGCCCATTCTGTTTACCCAGTTAAACACCCAGTAAGAACCAAAGCCAAGTTTCAACTCTCATTCACATATGCACACACTGATATACCCTGTAAGAACTAAAAACTGAGGACATTTAACTAGTCAGAAATGGACAATACACTTCGCTGTTTATAATTCAGTAAAACTAAATAAATACACAATAAATGGAATGGCATTTGGGATCTTAAATATTGCCTGTAATGGTAACAATAATTCACATTGCTTGTTTTAGATCATTTTAACAAAACATCTTTGTCCCGCCCCCTCAGCTACCCCGCCTTACCTTCTTATTACCTTTATATTTATACTATGCTAATAAGTAGGACTAGAAAAAGTTGAGAAGCTTTTTATTTCAGGTCTCATCATCTGAAGTAGTTTCACCAGTAACGTTTCTCCTGAACTATCATTCTTTCTGTATTTACCATGTTTAAAAGCTGATGATTTACTGGACAGCACTATGAATTGCATAGTTTTTGTTTAGTTCAACTACCTATAGTTGCAAATTATAAAATAGTGGCACCAATCAATCAATGCAGTAAAAGAAAAAGGAATGTCTTTGCTATTAAATATTAGCAATGAGGATGAAAATGTATGACCTTAAGAACCAGCTACAAGTTCTAGCAATATGAGATATAAAAATAGTACCAAAACTGATGCTGCTATTAAAAGAAAAAACTGATGTTGCTATTATGAGCTCTGTATATAAATTTCTTTTCATTCACTTCTTACATTCATAAATAATATTAGCTCTAGTTCCGGAAAAGGACTTTTTTCATCCTCCCAGATCCAGAACTGTTCTGTTATGTGCAGCTAATTGTATTAACTGATCCGAAAGATGTGAGATGGTGGGGTCATTTCCTGAGCCAAAGTAAACTTCAACAACATTATGATAAAACAGGTAAGGATATTAAAGATCATACGTCTCTCTGTTAAATATAATGCAACAAAGAGAATATGTTTCTACATTATCTGGACTATTGGTTTACAACTATTAAGGAGTGTCAGAAAACCGATGCAACAGATTTTGACATGTCACAAATTAATTATGGGATATTAGACTACAGACATGGTTCCTATGTAAGACTATTCCAGATCTGTTGGATTAGTAGCTTCACATTCAGAGAGTACGTTTTAATTTTAGCAGTGCACTGCAAGATAGTCCATCAAGTTGCACAAAGGTGAAAACAACAATATTCTTGACAAAGTGATTGTAACTGTGGACAAAAGTGCAGAATTTATGTTGGTTATTGTCTATTAACTATATTCAGTTCTTAGCAAAGATAGATTTATCACTACTGACTAACCAGGTAACCAACTAATTATCCAACTAACTAATTCACATTTCTTTTCTGTGGAATACTGCCTTCTTTACCTTTTTCCTAATATAACTAACTCAGAGGTCACACAGTCTGGGACTAAGTTACAAAACATTTCAGAGAGCATACATTTGCTTAGGTGGTTTTAGAAAATTTGTCTTTGACGAAAAGCAAATCTGAACAGTGGAATATTCCTAACCCAGATAAAACCTATACATTTATCTTATATTGCAACAGTGTACGGAATGTTGAGTTTCGGAAAGGAACGATGCTGAGCACAGGTGCAGACAAAATCAGAAATACTTACCTATTACAGGTACACCCACCCTCCATAAGTTTACGCATGCTGTACAAATCTGTCCATCCCTCTGAACACTCCCCATTCCCAAGTTCTTTGTTTGCCCTTTTTTATCACGTGACACTCACTGCCTAACTTTAGGAATAAAAGAAAACAAGCAGGTCATTATTTATCTTCCATTCCCACTCCAATACCTGTAAATAAAACAACAGCCTAATATTTTTCAGCAATGGTTTTACAAGAGGAACTGCCCTAACATGGGTAGGGATATTGTCTTTCTATAGATTCTTCTGTGTAGATCAACATTCTCTAATTCATACTGTTCTGCACTTTTAATGAGGTGTATATTATAATACGTATGCTTGTCAGAAAAATCTGTCACCAGTAAAAATCTTAACATCAGGCATCATAATTCATCTTTTCATCAAGGACAATTTATCTGTCAGTGACATGATCATGGTGCGTGATATAGGGTGCAGCCTTCAAGAGAAGCGCACATGTATGCATCTGTGTCTGTCTGCATGTGACTATGTATGAGTGTGTGTGTGTGTGTGTGTGTGTGTGTGTGTGTGTGTGTGTGTGTGTGTGTGTCTGTGTGCATCTGTAATGCAGTTATAGGTGAGTGTGTGTCAGTTAATGTGAGTATATATGTACATGTGTGTGTGTATAAACACATTTGTAATGCATTTATATGTGACTGTGTGTGTGTGTGTGTGTGTGTGTGTGTGTGTGTGTGTGTGTGTGTGTGTGTGTGTGTATCTGTGTGCATGTGAGTATGTATGACTGTATATGTGTGTGTGTGTGTGTGTTTATGCATTTGAGTATGTATGAGCAAGTGTACACATCTGTAATACATTTATATGAGAGTGTGTGTGTGTGTGTGTGTGTGTGTGTGTGTGTGTGTGTGTGTGTGTGTGTGTGTGTGTGTGTGTGTGTGTGTGTGTCTTTGGGCACATCTGTAATGCATTTTCATGGCTGTGTGTGTGTCTGTGTGTATGTGAGTATGTATGATTATGTGTGTGAGAGTGTGTGTGTTTACTTCTGCAATGCATTTATATGCAAGAGTTTGTGCATGTTTTTATATACAGCACGTGTGCCTGTAGTACATTTACACATGTCATGTTTATGGGAGTGTGTCTGTAAGTCTGTACATCATACCACTGTAATCATTACTACAGACAAGATCAGTGGTTTACATTATAACTGCAGTTGGCAAATCTCACTAGAATCTGAAAATATCTCTTCTCCTTTTATTTGGCTGAATAAGAATCATATTCCTCAAAAAGTGTAATCCATCTTACTTAGTGTGTACTGCAAGAGGTCTAAATGATAACTGAAGTGTGCACATCAACAATGTTGAAATTTTTTAAATTACATGTAATGTATAAAAACTTAGACCTGTAAAAATCTCTGCATTGCACACTTACACACATCTGCTGAAGTGATTCTTCATGAAAATCTCTTAAATATTGTTAAAAGTACCATCCTGCAAGCTAATGGTTATATTGTGTTATCCTTTATACAAAGCACTGGGGATTGTTTATTATGTTAGAGATGCTTACTGCCACAAGAATATGATATATAATAGTTAGAAGGATCTGTTTCAGTGATGCCTTCTCCCATGTTAGGTGTCCGTATACATAGACAGCGGCTGGCATCTGAGGAAATGAGTATGTGTCAGTTAATGTGAGTATGTGTGTGTGTGTGTGTGTGTGTGTGTGTGTGTGTGTGTGTGTGTGTGTGTGCGTGTGTGTGTGTGTGCGCGTGCACGTGTGTTACGCATCTGTAATGCATTTTTATGTGACTGTGTGTATGTGTGTGAGTGCATGGGGGTGTGTGTGTATTTGTGCATGCAACTATGTATGAGTGTGTGTACATACCCAAATATTGGTCAAGTAATTTACAGCTGACATCTCCAGGGAGTAAATTATTTACATCCTTTTTATAACCTTTCTGTGTGTCTTCAACAATTTAGGAGAGCTATATTCATGTATTTGTTTTGTTATGTTAATATAAAACTGGAGATTAAGTGTTAGAGGTTGAAGTCGGTGTGTGTGTGTGTGTGTGTGTGTGTGTGTGTGTGTGTTTTGGTGGGGGGTGAGGGATGTTAAGAAACATACGGTAGATGCTTTTTTTTTTTTTTGCATTTTTCCCTCTATTGACTGAGGATTATTAACATCTTCTCACCAGCTGACCACCACATTCTTTCATCACCAAGGGTGAGAATTGGATGAGAGCAGCCATTGTTAAGACAGCCACCAGACGTGATTTCAAGGGTTTTTTTGTTTGTTTTTTTTGTATGTGGCCCTGTGTGTGCACATGCACTCTGCTAAGTAGGGGAAGAGGGTGCGCTATAGGTCTTGTGTGATGTTTGCCATAAACGTCCACAAGGAACATCACCAGCATGCAGCTCTTCCCAAATCGTTTCCCTGTCTTCATCAGAGAAGTCATAGTTTATATGCTTCCAGTGTGACCCGACTTGTCCCCTCCTCCCAGAAGAGGCATTTTCTCTTCCACTTTTCCTATCTCCTTCAGTTCCAAGACCACTAACTGACTATCCATCTGCATCATAGAGTCAAGCTATAAGTAGTCTTTTGAAAGTATCAAACTTTCTGCATTTGTTTGTTTGTTAGTACTTGTCCAAACATTGCTTGACCACACAAAAAAAGTTAATTTGATCCAATGGCATTATTCATGTCTCTATAAATTCTAGTAAACGTGGTGTACAGAGGGTCAGCTTGAAGCTCGGTTAATCAATATTATTCTACGGGCTTTAGACGTCAGTTTGTACACTCTTGAGACTACTACATTCAGGCAGCATTCAGAACAGTGAAACGCTATTAACAAGAGTACTAAAGTTTGGCCTATTTTCCATGAAACTATAGGATTAGCATCTCAACGATGGTTTACTTAACTGGTTTAGACATATTCAATGTGAATGAGACATCTCCAAGCTAAAAGCTACACCCTACCGGCATCTACTCATGTTATCTAACTAGTAAGAAACAAAGATTCAATGTCATTATTACAGATGGTACCCAGGATCCCAGCAACAGCAAATATTCTGAGTTCATCTGGTTGAGTCTAAATCAAAAAATTTAGAAACTGTGCTCCTTGCTATGTCATTGGTAGTAATTTATTCTAAATTGCACTGATATTCTGTACAGGTTCACCATGAAATCTATATTATTACTAATACCAGACTAGTGCCAGACAGAAAATATACCTCCATGTATTCTGATATGAGTCAGATCTCTTGTGCAAAACATATTTACAAGATGGGTATCTGACAGCTACAGTAAACAGAATTAAATGAAATTTTGGTATGTTCAATAACAGTGACATGAATTCCGTCCAGTGAGCATATGCTTTAGCAACTACAGTAGGCAGTATATATTTTGGGGTGCTTCTTCAACTGACACTGAAATTTGAAATTATAATAATTAGCACTCCACATTAATCTTAAGTCCACCTAGCCACAGGGGTGCAAAACAATGATTTCCATACAGGCAGATCAGCTAAACACTATTGCATAAGGGGGTGTTATAGTTAGATTGTTGTCGGCCTCTGATAATATCTTCATATAGGTTAGTACGAGTACTCTGGTAATCTAGCACTCTTAACTGCTTATCTTACCATATATTTCTGTCTTGCTTTCTGTCATAATTCATATTACACTCGTAACTATGAGAATATTTAATTAATCAGTCAATTAAGCACGGCATATCATTATAGTCAGGTGAATGATTTTCTGAATGTCTAGTAAATAATTCCTGTACTGCATGATTGCCTCCTAATTAATGAGAATAATTCTGCATTTTACATCACTACAAAAAAATTATTTCTTAGAGATTTAATGATCAACACAGACAAGGTAGGATGACACTTTGTCCTTATAATTACATACAAAATCAGAAAGAATCTAGCTTAACAGTAAAATAGCTCCTAGCAGCTAGCAGTGACAAAATGACTGTTGATTAAACCTCTCATTAGCTTTAATTGGAGTCACTGGATATATCCAAATGAATGAATTGACCCATATTATATTTTGTTTGACTCTGTTCACCTCATAGTGTAACTTCTGCTGTGGCCGATGCTACAAATAATAATGTGTCATTTTTATCTAGGATGACTTTTGCACGAGGTTACAGGGGTCATCTTTTCCTGTTCATTAGACTCTGAATGTAATTCACACACCAGGTAATGCGAGTTGGCGGCAATATCAGAGCTGATAGTCCCTTATACTTAATTTATAGTTGGATAACTAATATTATAAGTGATTTGAAACATTTAAATCCCATGAAGACATTACAACACAAAGCTGATTATGTTTTTCAAAATAAAAAAATCAATTTTCTACAATCATGTTCCAAATGCATAGTGCAGTGTCTACATAGTATATTATGAAATGAGGGATGTCTGTGGAGTGTCAGACATGTGGAGTATTATCCCACTCACAGACATATAAGAGAAAAGCTCCTTGTCCATATATTATTTGAAAGAAAATTTCTAATGCAGAATTTCTTGGCCATTTCAGTTTTTGAGTCCTCATTGGATTTTTGGTTTCCTGTGTCTGAGCAATGCATACAGTTGAAAGCTCTACTCTTCTGGAAAATTCAAATTTCATTTTGTAAATGGACAGAAGCTTCTAGATTTGTTTCTCAAAACTGGGAAATTCGTTTATTGGAGCACTCATGAAATTACTTAAGAAGTCCTCCTGAAGGCACCTTTGTGGTAAACAAAGAATATATAGCTAAGTGCCTCTACAATGATCTGTCATTAACACAAGTTCCCTCAGGCAACAGACTACAAGTAAACTTTGTCCCACACTGCTGTAGTGTAATGAATATGCAAACTCTTTATATTGGATATTTGTGTAATATCAAATCTAATTGTCTGATTTAATCAATGAAAGAAGACTGTAGGTGATCTGCCCATCAAGAGGTTTGAACCTCATTGCTGCTTGTTCTTGTGTAGAAACACAGACCACAAGGAATTCCACAGGACTGAAATGTTCGACCATGCTGAAAAAATGTATACTTTTATTACAACACAACACAGTAGTTAAGCACTTTAACTCTCTGGACATCATCAGAATTACTAGACACAACCCGTCACATGATTTTGCACTTACATAATCCAGATCACATGTCAAAATCAACCAATAACATTCAAAAACTTTGATACAAATGTTAAGTAACTGCATTATAAAAATACAAAAATGCAGACTTGCTAACATTCTCAGAAAATATAAAATAGTGTTAAAATCCTCTTAACTACTAAATATGTACAGTAATAAACAAATACATGGACTAAAATTATATAGTGTCACTAAAGGTGTTCACAAAAGATGCAGTAGGGTGTTCTAGAAAAGGATATGTTAATAAATAAATAATAACAAATATTATGGTCTGGTTGTATGTAGGTTTAAGGTTCTGCTGATGGAAATATTATTATGCCTAGGGGTAACCCCTAGGTTCAACAGCTATTTGTTCTAAATGAGCATATTTCTGTGTATCCCACAAACTGAGTTTCCTTATATAGGGCATGATTCTCTTTGGTCTTTTTACATCATACAAATGTGCATAAATAAGTTTGTGGAGTGTACACTCTGTCTTACCTACATAATAACACAAGAACCACAGTAAGCTAGATACACTAGCCCCATTGCTGTTACAATTACATTTATAGATAAACTTAAAATTATAATGAAAGGTTTTAAGCTTAAATTCATTACCAATATAGATGTAAGAACATTGAGAACACATCCCACATTTAATTATTACATACACTCTGGTAGATTATTTACACATTTTATTCCCCCTTTCTAATCTTTCTTTAATATTCACATTTCTCTTGTAGACAAAGGCAGATTTTTCACAATTAACAAATAAAAAAACTTTCCAGTTCTGGTCAGCCAGCTGCTTTATATAGTCTCTGGACAGTACTTCAGTACTGTAGCTTTATTAAATCCACCATTATTGGGAGGGAATGTTATAAGCACTGTCCAAACCAGTACACAAAAGTGGTTTGTGCCTGCTGGGTCTGTTTTTAACACTCGTCTATTTATATTATGTAAAAGAAGTTGGGGGTGGTAACCCCTCTCCTGAAACATATTTATCAACTTTTCCATTTTATTAGCTAAGACTTCATCTTCAGACAACAGTCTTGATAGCCTAACAATCTGTCCTTTTATAAGGCACTTGTCATAACAGAGGAAAAATATATACCCTTTTCTAGTGCCATAACACAAGGATGGCAAATAGAGGGGCACAAGCAGCTCCCATAATTACCCTGCTCATCTGACTCTAATAGTCCTCTTCAAAATATATAAAATTATTGTTTGTATTGGCATGAATGCTTCAGTTACATAGGTACTTCTGTAAGGTCAGCCATATTAACCCAAACTTGTATTCAAATACACAAAGCTGAATATAAAGTGTTGTGCAAATAAATAATTCTACACAATGAGGTGATGCCTGACAATTTTATTCTTGTTAGACATCTCTAGCACATCTTTATTATATTCAACAGTACAAAGTCAAATCTATTTGCAGCCATTTGAAAGTGTTGCATGTTGCTTCCACATGATTTTAAATTTCAAAGAAACAAGTCAAAGCTCCACTCACTAAAATGTTTCTCACCTGTATCTGCATTTACTGCAATGTACACAGCACATTGTTTGTACATTGTGTTACTTGTATGATTCATAACACAGCACAATGAAATACGAACATTGATAAAATACAGACAGAACAGGCTTTATAATTTTATAATGTCATGAATTTCTAAAAAAGGAAAGTCTTCCTGTTGCTGTCTGCTTTAATAACAGTATGCAGGTTGCAATAGTCAACAAAATCTGTTCCAGTCTCCCATATTCACTAATAGGTTCATAGGTTCATAAGTGTTTACTAGGCTAACAAAAACAAGGGCCATTTTAAGCCTAGCCATGCATCCCAAATCTCTCACAAGTTCTGGTACCTTTGATAAGTGTAAGCAGGGGGTTGAGAGATGAACCAGTTACAGGTTGCCTGTGTTCATTAGAGACATAGGTGCCAAGGATGAATTTCTTGGTTCCCCATCCAATTATTCTACTTACACTTGAATTGGGTTAGGGAGGAACTCTGCTTCACATAGATGGGGAGCCTGTTACCGATACAAGGTAGTCTCTGGAATACATACCCATCTTTGCAGCAGGTCCTATTTATATCACAGGCAAGGTTTAAGTCTTTAGAATGGGTAATTATTATACTGTTTGTTTTGCTCATATGCAGGAAGTCCATCAGAGTGGGGTCTGACAATGCATAGATCTCCCCTCAACAGCATGTAAGAGACAGAATACTGGGATAAGGCCTTGAGGCAGTCTGTATAGGACATGTTACTTAAGCCTTGTGTTCTTGTAGTGCGGAACCTCTGTGGACATTCCAGTTGTTGGGTATGCCTGGTTAGGTACATACCAAAGGGGGCACTGTACTCAATGAAAGGTCCAATGAATGTCAAATACAGTGGAACAATGACTTCCTTGGACCTGGATGCCATACCTTTGTTTATAAGTTGAACAACATAGAATGATTACTTCACTACTGTAGACAAGTGATGTTCAAAGGCTAGATTACTGTGTCTGTGTGTCCCCAAGACCCTGACTACAGGGTCAGCTTTTAGAGATGTGTTGCAAATATGATAGTTACCAGGGGTGAATGACTTTCCAAAGTTAAAAAAATTGGATATGTTATGCCCATCCAAGCCTGTTAAATGTACCAAATGACATAAGCCTTTTTGTTAAATTCCCAATTTTACAGTAGGTTAAAATGATTTTGTCGACCAGTGCTAATGTCATTATGGGAGGAGGCTCCTTCTGGCAGACCACATCATCTAAGTGAAGGTGCAATTTAGGTTGAGAAGGTCCCTAATGAAGACATCACTGTACAAGGAAAATAGGGCCGCGGTGGTGCAGTGGTTAGCATTGTCACCTCACAGCAAGAGGTTTTCTGGTTCAATTCTTGGTTGGAGCGCCTTCTGTGCGGAGTCTGTATGTCCTCCCCACGGTTGAGTGAATTTAAAGACATGCAGGTAGGTGTGTGTGTACCTTCTTTGAAGGTTGGGCACTGGGCTGGCAACTCGACACTGTAAAAATTCACTGCCAAGCATTAGCAGACTGGAGTTCCACTGTGGTGACCCCTAACTGGGAAAATCATTTTTCACATGTCGTTGAGAATTGGGGTGTCACTTCAACAGTGACAATCACCTAGAGCCAGTGTTCACATGCCAGGGTGGCTAGCCTTGAAGCAATTACTCTTACATACCAGACATGCACCCACTCACACACACACACATACACACATACATATCATGGGCAATTAAGAGTGCCCAGTCCACCTACTGCATGTCTTGGAATGTAGGGGAAAACCAAAGCACTCAAAGGAAAAAGAAACACAGGGAGGACATGCAGACTCTGCACAGAATCCAGATTCCATACAGAATCCAGAGATGAGAATGGAACCAGAGAACCTGTTGCTGTGAGGTGGCATTACCTGTTGCACCATATCATCTTATTAAATGAATGTATCAATTATTTTAAAAAGATGGTCCAAGCTGACTACAGGGCTTAGTCTTCAAGGACTGTTGAAATGACAGTTTTAGTAGAGGTATAATCATTTCTAATTTAAGTAGACTAAGAATAGATTTTGTGATCAATGTAAGATTGAAGATGAAGGTAAATGAGGCAGAGGGCATTTGTCTTCCTTGTCTAGAATAATTAGATGAGTTGTGTACTACTTGAGTGACATGATATTTTGCTATGGTGTTCATTCACATGTTTCCTGGTAATAACTTTGAAACAGAATTTTAGGTAGTCAAGATATTCATGTAACAGTAGTGGGAGTGTTGGGCACATGGTTTGTAAATTTGCTGGGATGATATTTGCTCGGCTTAATCCAGTTTATAGTTTCTAATGTAAGATTATGTGCACTTTTGGAAATGCTAAATATCCCATAATTAGACAGTATTTTTGTGCTAGCTCAGAACTGTTTAGGGTTGTCTAGAGAAGTAGTTTGGTAGTTCTTGCAATAGACAGATTTTGTGCTGTAATATCAGCTCTACCCCTTTTTCGTAATTTTTTGTAGTGTGAGAGTTTGTTTGCATTATGTGGGTCATGCTTCCATCTATGCCACGAACTGGCCCTGTCTTTGATGAGTTAAAGATGGCACCCTTTGTGACTTAAGTCTCCTAGTTTTCAGTGGATATAGCTTCTTCTGAAAAGGAAGTAGGTTATCAGTGAAGATGGTGAGACCCTTTTGCTGTGGCAATCTGATGTATGTAGGGTGGACCAACCAATGCTGCAAAGTGCAGCTGTTAATGCATTGGCAGAACTTTCATGTATATTTGAGGTTGTTATCCAGTTTAGATGGTATATTCTTGTTTTAAGTTTGCATTCAGTTATAATAGGCTATGTGACTTGGGGAATTTGACAAAACTTGAAAAGACTGGCACAGATGGAATATGTTAAGTAGCACAGCATCTAACAAAGGATTTTATTCATAAACATGTATTCATGTAAGTGAACTAGTTGGGTCAGGTTGCTGATGGCAGGTTGTTTTAAGTGTAGATTTCAAAGTGCCTGGGAACTCAACGCTTGTATGTCCAAATAGTATGAGTTTATTGTGCCTGATACTTGAAGTGGCACTTATTGCAGTTCTGTTGATGACGTTACTCAGTTTCTAGGTTTTTCATTTACTCTTGAAAATAGCATGTGTGTTTAGTGGACTTACCAACTTATCGAATTAATAATAAAGATAATCCCATAAGGCTCCTAGGGCTAAACTCTGGGCACTACATTTCATAATACGTAAGAAGTGGGAAAATGTGAAACACTTGCTAGCAAGTAGAAGTTCACAGCCTGACTAAAATGTGTGTTTTACATTTATTTATTTATTTTTTTTTTTTTGGGGGGGGGGGGGGGGGTTGTTTTTCAGTTACTATAATCAATTTTTATTTTTTACTTTATTATTATTATATAATTTTGGAGTTAATAGGAATCAATATTATTCACTGTGGCTACAATGTTACATAATGTATCACGTGGAACAGAGTGGATCTTGGAATTTCTAAAACTCGGAAGGAACATTCCACCAGTTAGGTGCAGCTGAAAGGTATAATTACTGCTCTGAAGTATGTCGTGCATCTGCAGGTTTTAAAGCCACAGTTGTTTTTCCTGCAGTGTATGTGAATCCTATCACTTCCACTCTGGTGGTAACCTCGTATTTCCTTACCTTAATTTCCAGCAGATGGTGCTACTCGTTCTGCTGGATGCTACTGGTTTTGCAAATAATAAGATGTAAACTACGTGTGACATGCTCAACAAAACTCCTTCTGCTCTAAGACATCATATTTGTGCACCTCTTGGACCACGAAATCTGGACTAAGCAATAATTAATGGGGGAAGACAAATGGACAAAAATAGGGTCAATTTTTAAATAGTGCTCTTACAAACTTAGAAAGTTGATAGAATAACAGGTTTTGTGTTAGAATTAATTTACTGAAGGATATGAAGTCTGAAACTCAAATGCCTGTCATTATTTTTCTGACTTCAGTGTTTAATAACTTGCCACTAATTTGCCAGAAAAACAGAATTATATGAAAAACGGAGCAAAAACACGAGGCAAAAATCTGGACACTCTGCTAAAATCAGTACAGTTGAGTGGTATGCTGTAAGAATATTTAATATACAGTAATCCAAACAGCCTCACTTCCTCCTTCCCGGGATGCTGCAGCAGGAAGTGGACCTGATTGGGGAACGTCAGCTGCTGCCTGGTGTCTAGCGTTGGTATTAGCAGTGCCGGCTCGTTGCCATGGCAGCCGTAGTACACCTTGTGAGGTACTTAGCAAACTCTCAGGTAGTGCTGGAATGTAGGATTTACCTGAAACTATGGACTGTAGAATCAAGTAACAGCGAGAAGTTGCATTAAACCCACTGAAATGGGAGCTACAGTTCACTAGTACTGCCCACGGGTAGCGGACCGGGCGTTGTTTACAAGCACCGTCCTACAGGCGTACCTACCGTGACTTGGGGAGCAGGAAACTTTGGGGGTGTTTGGCGAGTCGTCCGCATAAGACAGACGTGCAGGCATTACATTGTACAAGGACTGGCTTTAAAAGGACTTTCAAATGTATTTGTTATGGAGTCGTTTGGCAGCGTGAGTGATGCGCAGCTTTACGGACGAGAGGATGATTGTGGTTTCTATGACTTTCAGCCCCTTCCTGCACTGTTGGAAGACGAGGTAAGTAGCCTGCAGACATATTTATTTATATTTAATGGAATAAGAGAGCATTAGATGGGATTGTTAGGTTTGCTGCCCCCGGTTGTAGTAAGCAATGCCCCTCTTCCCAACAAGTCCTGGTGATGCACCATAGTTTTCAAGCTTCATTTCCAATATGTGGATCCTGTATAAGTACCCCTCCCCCCCCCCAAAATCTGGAATAAACGGGCACAATGTGGAAAACCTACTAACGACTTCAAACAGCAAACTTACATAATTGTTACAACGCGCTTATACTTAATACAATAATTTGGATTTAATGATTCATCATCCCATATCCTGGATATTTAACGCAATTCTTAATATTTGATGTGCGGCAAACCCTTGGAGCAGAAACAATTTAAGTCTAAAACTTATTTACGTTCCTCCTGCATTGCCGTGGCAGCTCCAGCTGTCCTCAGCGTTTGTGGGGAGTATAAAACGCACCATGTCATGTAGCCAGCCTTGGTTTATGCATGGGAAATGCAAATACAAGTTTATTTAATTCCATGTGTTTGTTTCTGTCACCAAAACTTTTTTTTTTCCAGCCAGGAGCTAATTACAGAAAACTATAGAATAATAAAACTACAAGTAACACGATGTGACCTCGAAACGACGATAAATTAAAAAAGGCCCGTTTTTTAACTGGGTGGTGTGTGTGTGTAATTCAAATACTTCCTTTTAAGCATGTAAAAGTAAGTACAGGCTGGACATCTCAACAACGGTCATTTTCTTTGAACTTGGTTATTAAGGGCTTTTGTCTAAACTTAGAGGACGAATGGAAATGTTTTTTTTTATAATCAATGCATTAAGTAGAAATGCAAACCACAAATGCAGATCCAGAGGTCCTGCTTTATCAGGGTAAAGCCATCCTGTACCCTCCCTCTTTCATACAGAAAACACCCACTACTAACTTATGTATTCTAAATGCAAGTCCGCAGAGCTTTGAAGTAAAGCATAAAATGACTAGCTCTGAGATATAAGACTGTTTAAAGTCTATAGTGTCAGCAAACCTAAATTAAGTAAATAATCTGAAGACACTGAACAGTCTCATTTTTAATTATATGTAGATAGGATTACTCCAGTCTAATTTGAAACAGAAAAAAGATGTGTGAAGTCTCCAACTAATTGCTGCACATAAGGTACAAGAGTAAAATGACTTTTTGGGGGGGTATACACCTGAAAGGGGTGTGAGCTGATGTAATTACACAATCTTCTTCAAATTATGTATTGATTGATTTCAGTTGAGGCGGGTCTTAATGCTGCACTGCATGTTTTACAAAGTAGACGGAGGTGTTTTTTTAACATTGAGAAAATATTGTCCACACTTCTCCTGCACATGGGAGGAATCTCATTATGTGCCCAAAACATTTGTAAATCAAAACCTTTTTTAAGAGGTTCCATTTCATGTATTCATTTAATACCAATGTGTCATTTGTTTTTATCTGGCATCTAATTTGGAAGAATGGTTGGGTACTGCATCCATCTTACAGAATGAAGAGAAGTTAATCACATGCAATAAAGCTGTGTGTAGGATGAGAAGCTTATTAGCGTGACAGGCTTTCATCGTGACTGACTACTAGTTAACTGCCCTGCACAAGTGAACATTACACTCAAATATCTGAAACTGTGATCAGAAGACAGGATATGGAATTTGCCCTAAATTTGGTTTACATGGGGAGTGAACTTTTCATACAGGGAAACACTCCCACATGCCATCCAGTTTAGTATAATTACGTATGTGGTCTAATTACTTCAAGAAAAGACAAGTAGTTGCTGATTCCATTTGAAACTAAGTAGACTCCTACAAGCTTGATATCACCTGATATTTTACTGTAGTCTTCATTTAGCTGCCACGTTTTCATTAACTATCCTATCGTTACAATGCTAAGTCAAAGTAAACTTTATTGTTGTTCAGACCTGCACACCATGCGAGTTGAGCAAAATTACATTGCTTCGGTTCCATGTGCAAGCCAAAATAGTTTGGCTAGGTTTAATTATGCCGTAGGGCCAATAGCCTAGTACCTACCTATGAACCTCTATATCACATACAACTGCAGAGAATTTTGTTTGTGTCTTTTGGCTTTTCCCCGTTGGGGGTCGCCACAGCAGAACTCCGGTCTGCTAATGATTGGTAGTTGATTTTTACGTGCCAAGTTACCAGCCCTGATGCACAACCTTCAACGAAGGTACGCCCATTCACGCATGTCTCCACGCAGAAGACGCTCTAGCTGAGAATCGAACCGGACAGCGTCTTACTGAGGCAACAACGCTACAGAGAATAACAAGGGCATATAACACTGCAGTAACATATACATAGACTAAACAAGACTGACAGATCTGAGATACATCTATAACACTGGTGGTAGCAGCCTTCATCAAATATTGCACATGTAGAAAAGCAATTATTCCACAGAGTATACAGAATACACTGAATAGCACAAGTATATTGTACATAATGTTCAATTACTACTTATAGCACTTGTAAAGCAGCTTGATGTAGGTATTGCACGAGGAGACAGCCATCAGCTATTGATATGTTGTAGAGTTTAGCAGTCGGATAGCATGTGGGAAGAAGCTCCAACTAAACCTGGAGGACTTGCAACACATACCTAGGTATCGTCTTCCTGAAGAAAAGCAGGAGAACAGTCCATTGCAGGGTATGTGTGATCTTTAGTTATAGGCCTGAGAGCTGGAAGTGGGGATCCAGTGATCTTCTCCACTACCTTCACCATCTTCTGTAGCACCTTTTGGTCTGGGGCTTTGCAGTTCCTGAACCAGACTGTGAGATTACTAGCCAAGGTGCTTTCAATGGCACCCCTATAGAACGTTTTGAGGACAGATTAAGGGAAACTAGCTTTCCTCAGCTTCCACAAGAAGTGCAGGTGTTGGTGTCCTTTCTTCACAATACGGTTAGTATTTGTTGGCCATGCTAAGTCCACAGAAATGCACTCCCCCAGAAATTTGGCGCTTCTCATGCTCTCCACAGTTTTCCCATTAATTGAGTGGGGCTCACCACTGTTTCCCTGTTAACTGACTGAGCGATGTGAGTCCTGATTCTTTCTGAAGTCCATTACCAACTCACTGGTTTTATTCACGTTTAGGGCCAGGTTATTAATATCGCACCAGTTAATGAGGTGGTTCACCTCTCTGTGGGCGGTCTCATCCCCACGTTTAGGGCCAGGTTATTAATATCGCACCAGTTAATGAGGTGGTTCACCTCCTCTCTGTGGGTGGTCTCATCCCCACTCCTGCTAAGACCCCCTACAGTGGTGTCATCTGTGAACTTGATGATCTTGCTCAGTTTATTCCTGGTGATGCAGTTGAGTTAGTAAGGTAAACACCAGAGGGCTCAGGACACATCCCTGAGGGAATATGCCTAGCACTATGCACATACAATGTATATACATCTATTATTTTTTTTATTAACTGTCCTATTATTATTAGTCTCTGTATGTATATATGTTTGTTATGTAAATCTTGTATTACTACCTTCAACTCATTCTGTAAAATGGAGCATTTCTCCCAGGCCCTTCGCTGAAAATGGGAGAACTGCCCAGTTGGACTTTTCCAGTAAACAAAAGCAATAAATAAATAAATTCACTTAAAAAGATAAAATCTTTGCTTTTCTGCATTTTTAAAGTACATTTGGAGAAAATAACTGTTTTTCAATGCATTGCTCTACTTTGATTCAAGCACTTGTGTTTCAGCAGAAGATGTAGAGCTCATTTACTCCAGAACTATCCATGTGATATAATGTGAAAATGCTGTACAGAGTGGAAAAGGCTAAACATTTGGTTACATTGTCCATGGTTAGCAGTAGAGGGGATCAGAGGAAAGATCAGTGAATTGGCACCGCAGATGAATTATTGTTTGGAATTGTACCATACTTTGGTAGTGAACTCCGTCATGAAACAGTACTGACAAACTTTATCAAGGGACTGAGAAGGACAGTATCACAGTTACTACTAGAAAAGGAACTTAAGTTCTTCTGAAGAGCTGCTTTGTGAACTCCCCATCACTATGACCCACCGTGACCCCATGCAGTAATGAAAGGTTACGTCTCTAGGACCCACCGTGACCCATGCAGTAATGAAAGGTTACATTTCTCAGCTCACTTGAAAATGTTTAAAAATAGCACAAGTTGAGTTGTCAATCACTTATTGTTGGTGACAGAAGGGTGTGTTCTCTCCTCCGCATACAACCATTGTGAGTCTCAAAAGGAGAAATTTCTTGGACATTGGATAGATGAAAGTCTTGACGTAAATGATGTTCCCATTCACTAAATTGAGATATAAAAAAAAAGCATTGAAAAGAAAATAAGACAGCTAAAGTGCAGACATTGAAATAAGTCCATAAATAAGTCCCATGGAACATTTACAAAAACTGAGTAGGACTTCAAAGCATTTACAAAAAAAAAAACTAATAAGGAGAAATAATTTGATTAACCTGAAATGCCCAGGATGTGTAAAATTTATGTTTGTAATCTGTAGGCCATATTGAATAAATAATACAAAATTAACTGATCATCAGATTTATGAAATGCTAGTTGCTATTATATGTTACAAAATACATTTAGATTTGGGTCATTAACATTTTGTCAGGGTTTTATTAAATGTTAATATTGCAGAAGAGAGATTTATTACAAAATGCACTTGGTAAATGAATGTGAGATCTGAGAATTTGTAAGGCACTAAACTCCCCAAGAAGTTTAGCAGTTAAAAGATTGCCAGCCAAACAGACGAGCAGTAAGATCATGTTGCATTTTCTCCACTTTCTCCTTCTCCAACTTCAAATTGGTGTGTGTGTGTGTGTGTGTGTGTGTGTGTGTGTGTGTGTGTGTGTGTGTGTATATGTATATATGTATATATGTGTATATATATGTATATATATATATGTATATATATGTATATATATATATATATATATATAATTATAATAGTTCAGGTGATGTCAGGCTTTTCCCCTGCATCAGATGGTATACAGGGGCTTGCCTTTCTGCAAAAAAAGTTTTTAAATTTTACGGGCTGTATTCATAATTGCCATACTTAAGAATACTTGGAATTTCTACTATCTGAATCCATGCTGAACTGAGGCACAATTTCTAGACGCGAGGTGCACTTTAAGCTCATTAGTTTTAAGTAGCCTGATAAGATCTTGTTTTGGGTAAATGAATATTTAATGAGATACAAGTTGAGTTAGTCACTTCTTTTTTATGTTTCTTTGCCTTGTGTAAAAGGCTTTGAAATATTAGCTTCACTTTTATTTATTTAGTTTACAATTGTCAGAGATGTGAAAGTTTGCTGCTAGCTTACCTATTTCTCATGCATAGTACTAAGATGTTGAGATAGTCAGTTTGTCACATCTATAGATTTCCTGTATGTCAGCCACAGAAAATGTTTTTTGAGTACCATTGGTCAACATGTCCGTATTAAGGGGTTAGTGACACAACAGCTACTTAAGAATGGAAGGGTTTCAGTGAGCGAAGCAGCTGTTTTTTTCCCTTACCAGAACTGGTTCTGTTGTATTTTGCCCCATTTTGGTCTCTGCTATGTTTCCTTCATATTCCTGAAGGAAGTGCTGCTTTATCCTTGTATGTGACTGTGCTGATCTGTGAGTTCTGCTCTCCTGTTACTGATTCAGTATCTTTGCATGTGACTACTGATGGGAGTTCTGCCCTCCTGTTACTGATACAGCATCCTTGTGTGTGACACTACTGAGCTGTGAGTTCTGCCCCATTACTGATTTTGAAAGGGGTCATACACAATGCCCCTACTTCACAACTACAGCTGTACTGTTAGCCAACAACTGATTCACACCAAATGCTCTCACTGCTTGTTCTGGCCCCTGTTTCCTAAAAGGTTCTCCCCATGACTGAGGATGTCTGTCCTGTACCTTGCTCCCTTGTTTGTTGCATCATGCGGTAGTGTTTAGTTAAACGTTGTGACAAACTGACACTTCTGCAGGACTATAAATAGCACCCTGAAATCATAGTGTCAATGTTTTGATTACTGACCTTCCGAGATTTTTATATAATTAGTGACTATTTTATTGCAGAATGACTTCCCTTTATGTTTACTTGTATATCTTGTGATATGTTGTCTGTAAGCTTTGACCATGTGGATTCAAGGAGGTTATTATGTTTCAGAATTTATTCAAAATATTTCTAAAATTGTTTTCATTGTTAAGTTCCTATGAACATACAATTCCCCTAATTATTATAATATTTGACTTGGTCTACAGTCTAGGAGTCCACTGAGAAGGCTTGCCCGGTTTCCCAATTATCCCCGAGAAATGACTGGTTAAGTGACTTCTCGAATTCATGTAGTAGGCAAATGGAGCCTGAGGAAATCCTACCCCATACTACAGGAAGCAGCCTGTTCACAGCTTTTAGTTTTATGTGAGTTCAGCTTTTTAATTACAATATAAAAGAAAATATAAACAAATATACAACAGCTATCAGATCATACAACAACATAAACCGAAGTTGTCTTTATCTACCAAACCCTGACAAACTGTTAAATTTATGTTCTAGTTCTTTGCTTGGAGGCTGTAATATTGCACACAAATGGATTTTTTGTATTTATTTGTTTATTTTCTTCTTTCAAAATACCATCAGCAATTTTCTAAGGCTGTGATTCTGAAATATAGAAAGGGAGGGCATGAGGACTGCATTATACACCCCATAACATGCAAATGAAAAATTGATTACCTTGTTGTAGGAACATAAATGAACTATTAGTTTAAAATGATTAATGTACATCGTACTTTACATTTCAGGGCTAACCTCTTTATTTGTTTCTTCTGCAGTAATTTTGCTCAGAGCTGTAGATTTTATTTCTGCAGATGTCGGCCATAACTACTAAGCATTTAATTTTTTCCCAATATTATTTGTGCTTTGGATTGCAAAGACAAATATAAAACCCAAGATTACAGGCAAGTTTCTTTTTCCTAAAGACATCAAAAAAGGTGGAAAGCTTCTGTTGAATGTTTTGTTGTATTGCTTCATATTTCAGTTTCCATATCAGTTGAGCTTTTAATTCTTCTATTCTTTTGCTGTGTGGCCCTTTTTGTGTTTTCCATTTGTGCTTTGTCTTGTCGGTGGAAAATTCTTAGAGCTCTTGTTAAAACCATTTCAGCTTTTTATCTTATTTTAGAGTAGCTTAATGTTGGCTTCTGTGGCTGCAGGAACACTGAAAACAATGCCTGGTAGTAGCTTACTGTTCCATGCACTTAAGTGATTTGAAAATAAAATTCAATTAATGTGTATATTAATAGCTATACTGTATGCAGAAATGTGTTTTTTGTAATGGGATTCATAGCAGTATATTGTTAAATATTTTCTGTTAGAAATTTGAGTGTTTTTTTTTTTTCTTTAAGCTGCTTATTGCAGCTTGTCGATTGTAACATTTAAAAGCTGTGCCACTGTGATGTTGGATTGCAACAGTGCTGCTCTGCTTATGCTGTACATGTAGGTGGTCTGAGATGCAGACTTCTCAAGTCTGTGAAAAAAATGCCCAGTAACATTTTGCAGACCTCAGTGTTGTACATAGCGGACACAAGTGTAAATGCTGTGCATGTCTGTGACTTCCTGCATACTTTGACATGGTTTTGGCAGTCTGCTGTGAGTGGCACGTTAAACTGCACACACGAGCTTGCACTGAATGTGGCTTAGTGTCACTGGCCAGGAGCATAACAAAACAAAATTTTGACTTCACTGGGACATCTACTTTTTTATAAGTTATAAAAGGAGGAAGAGCAGACAAAGGACACACCATAGGAAGGCATTAAGAGGGTTGGGGTGGAGGTGGGGAGAGGAGGGGTAACTTAACTTTTGGTAGGGATAGAACTCTCTTCTTTTACAAAATATATGTAAGGGAAGATGGGATAGAAAAAGAGCAGTATGGGTAGAAGAGATGGGTTAGGGAAAAGAAAAGGGTATTGATAAAGGACAGACAAAATAGATGAGAACATAATGTAGTGCTTGCACATGGAAGGAGACGAAAGTAGACTGATACAAGACCCTTAATGCTACTTCCAGCTCTGCCCAGAGAGCCTCAGATTGCTTCCTGCCCTAATGTTTCTGGGTGGTGAGACCCTAATACTATGGGAGGGAGGCTTCTCTTGACTCAGTGGTTGAAGCTCAGCAGTATAGCTAGCCTTGTGCCTGCTAAAGGTGTCTTTAATAGTGGTCTCATCTCCTCTCTATAGCCCCTCCACCAGGTCCTGAAGCTCTGGATGCTGGCCTTTTAGGCTGCTTTGCCACAGGGATGAAACTACTACTCCCATACTGTGGGCACCCTGGGATGATGTGATTTGTCCCTCACATGGGTTGACTGCAGTCAAGGTTCACCAGGGCTTTAATGGACCTGCAGTCAAGGTTCACCAGGGCTTTAATGGACCTGCAGAAGGAGACATGAATGTAGCATTCAAGGGAACACCCAGCAGTGTGCTGAACTAATAGTATGATAAAGACACAGGAAATCTTTAAACACTGGACCCATCCCAGTTCAGTTTCACCAAGGGGAGGTCATGTCTACTAAACTTGGTGGACTTATTTGAGAAGATCATTAAAGCCATGGACGAGCGAAAACTGGTATATACTGCCTGCCTTGACCTGGCAAAGACATTTGACATAATACCTCACTCTGGTATTATAGGCAAGCTCACAAATTTAGGCATAAATCCCTCTGTCATCCGATGGATATCCAAAATAGCTCCCAGACAGGATAACAATTTTATTTTATTTTTACATTTGTTGACCGGGCTAGTCTAGCTGGATATATGTCCATTTTCAGTGGAGGCCCGGGGAGAAAAGCTCCACAAATTACAACAACATAAAAGGTCAAGACAAAGACAATAACAGTATAATTTGGTACATAAGTTTTAACAATTATAGTACAAGCCTAAGATTATATATTTTATATTTCTGTAGGAAAAAGGAAAAATTTATATAAGAATAGATGAATAAGACTAATACATTTGTATTAGAAATGGTGTAGTACAAATCTTTATAACATATAACAAAATTAGATACACCTAGTAATTTATGATAAGAGATACTAGGGTCTCACAAAAACCTAAGAAAGAAAAACACTAGAGATCAATAGATAGAGTATAGAAGAACAGCAAACAAGGATGGATTTTCTAGTGTTATTTAACACACAGGTTGTGATACTATATGAAGGTGTTTGATCATTCCACAGTATATACTTATTTACATGAGAAAAAATCCTAAGGAAGGTTAAGCTCACTAAAAATTAGTGAGACGACACAAGATCATGATAGGCTAGGAATTGTGGGAGTCTAGTTAATAGTTAGGTACTTAGTCTGGGTTAACACAGGGGCATAGCCAGTGTGATTTGAGGTAGAGTTTAAGCTTGCTTTTAAATAAGCTGACAGAGGATATTGAGGTTAGCTGGCTTGGGAGGATGTTCCAGGCTTTACCTACTGTATTGGAGAACAAGGTGTCACCAGCTAAGTTGTTGGATTTTGATATTTGTACAAGTAGGTTATTAGCTGAGCGTAAGGTCTTGAGGTTATTATAGGGGATGACTAGGGATGTACGTATGGGTGTATTCTGAGGTAAATACAGGATCTTATGGGCTACTATTAATTGATTGAAAAGTATTAAATTTGGCAGCTCTAACCATCCTAACTGATTCAGATTGATACAGTGATGAGTTCTATAGGAGGACCCAGCTGCAAATCTGGCAATATTGTTGGAGGATGTAAGTTTACTCAGATTACTTCTACATATTTTGGTATAGATAGGGGAGGCATAGAGCAAGGTAGAGATGAGGTGGGTACGAGCAATAGTAACCCTGGCTGGAGGTGTAAGAAAGGGTTTTATTCTATAGAGGGAACCTAGTTTCTTGTTTACTATTTTTATGGTGTTATTAATGTGAGGTTCAAAGGACAAGTTGTTATCTATTAGTACCCCGAGTAGTTTGGTGGTTGGTTCAGGAGATGATATAGTTCCATCATTTGAAGTAATAGTAAAGTTAAGTAGGGAGGTTCTGCGGGTGGGGGTAAATAGTAGCATTTTTGTTTTTTTGGGGTTAAGGATAAGACGTCTTTGTAGGAGCCAGTTTTCAACTGTACTATAGGTCATTTGGGTTAGTGACTGAAGTTCTGATTGAGAAGCAGCAGCGCATATGAGTGTGGAGTCATCAGCGTATTGGATACAGTCAGCTTGAGGAATTACAGAATGAAGGTCATTTGTAAAGATGGAGAAGAGTAATGGGCATAATATAGATCCTTGTGGGACCCCTAGAGTGACTGGGACGTGGGAAGATAAAGTATTTTCCCATAGTACAGCCTGTTGCCTGTTATGTAGGTATGAATGGAACCACTGTATAGTATGGTTGTCCAATGACAGGTTTTTGAGTGTGTCTATAAGGAGGTGGTGATTCACCATGTCAAATGCTTTGGACAGATCAATAAAAACAGCTGAGGATAGAGTATCAATATTACGATTGCTGTTAATATGGTTAGTGAAGGATAAGAGAGCAGAGGTGGTGCTATGAAATGGTCTAAAGCCATGTTGACAGGGTGCTAATAAATTGTGATAGAGTAGGTAGGTTAACAGTTGTATGTGTATACATTTCTCCATTATTTTTGCCAAAGGAGATAGAATAGCTATGGGCCTATAATTGGACAACTCTTTGGAGTTACCTCTCTTATGCAGGGGAATTATGTGAGAGACTTTCCAGATTAGGGGAATATATCCTTCAGAAATAGTTCTGTTAATGAGGATGGATATGGGGTAGGCTATGACTTTAGCAGTTTTTTGCAGGTATTCTGCAGGTAATTTATCAGCAGAGAGAGTAGTGGGTTTAAGTTTCTGTATGAGGTTACAGATAAGTGAAGTGGGCACTGGCTGAAAATGAAATTGATGAGAATTATTGGTAAAGGTTGTGGCAGAGCCTGGGATGCTAGGGGATAGCTGGTTGGATAGGGATTGTATGGTTTCAGTGAAAAGTATTAAATGAGTCAGCTATTTGGATGGGATTGTTGTGATCAGAGCCAGAGGGAGAGGGAGTACTTGAGCATCCAGGGTGTAGGAGGTTATTGATACCTCGCCAGAATTTTTGGGGATTATTTTGGTTGGTTTGTTGTAGTTGGTAGTAGTAGTTTCTTTTATCGGCTAATATGGCTTTTTTTGTTTCATTTCTAAACTTTCTGAATTGCAGGTGGTCTGAGGAGCTTTTGTTGAGCCATTTCGCCCATTTTTTATTTCTTTGGAGGAATTTTTTTTGGTCGTTTTGGTGAGCCATGGTGCCGGTTTGGTTCTAATTCTAACTTTGCGTAATGGGGCATGGCTGTCTAAAATGGTTAGAAATTTAAAGTATTTCACGGCATTATCTATTGGGAGGTATTTCAGGGGTGACCAGTCACAGGTGACTAGTTCAGCTTGAAAGTGAGCAGGGTTAAAATTTTTGGTAGTGCGAATAGTTCTACAGATGGCAGAGTTTAGGATGACAGTTTTTGTTCTGATTAAATAGGTAAGCAAGTGATCACTTATGTCCTCAGGGAGGGTGCCTGTTTTATAGTTTAGTTGGGGGGTATTAGTGAGTATCCAGTCAAGGGTACTAGTTTTGTTGTTAGTTTTATTGGTGCGTGTTGGGGATGTTATAGTTTGGGTAAAACCATATAAGTTGATATGAGTAGAAGGCTGCTCAGATATACAGGAGTTCCAGTTAATGTTAAAATCTCCAAGTATAATGGTTCAAGTTATGGTTGTGGAATCCATCTCCACCAAGAGGCCACATAGCTCCATACTGGGACCTCTTCTGTTTAGTCTATACTTGTCTGACATCGGGGCAAATGTAGATGGCCTTTGGCTGACAACATTTGCTGATGGGTGCAGTCACTGAATCCCCCAAAGATGTAGATATCCCCCAGAAGGGTATGACACCAACAAATAACTGGTACCAGCACCATGGTCTAAAACTCAATTTCAAACAAATGCATAATTCTCCCCTTTGGGAAGATGACCACCCCTGCAAATGAGACTATTGATTACACTCCCCTAAGAGTAGACCCAGTGGTAAAGGGACTTGGGAACTTAGGCTGACAGTAACCTGAACTTTTTATCAGTATGTGTCCATGGTAGTCGGAAAATCCTTCTATGCGGCGCAACTTACAAGTAAGGGCATGGCATCCAGATCTAAGGAGATTACAGTCAACTCTTATTAGACCAATACTTGAGTATGATGCACCCTTTGGCATATACCTGTCTAGACATTAGCAATAGCTGAAATTGCTGCAGAAGTCCTTGACTAAAATATAAATATGTCCCCTGTAGACCACCTCAAAGCCCTGTCCCTGTATGCAGTCTCCTACGGACTACTGCAGGGTGATCTACGCTTAACATAAAAGGCATTCATCAATCCAGCCCTGATAGATCTGTTACACACTTGCAAAACAAACCACTAGAATTACCCAATCTGTGGATCTAAACCTTGTCTGTGACATGAAATGCTTCAGAGGGTCAGGTTTGTGTCTTGGAGATTAGCCCTTCCTTGTAAGAGACTCCAATTCATGCAAAACGGAGATCTTTCCTAAAGCAGTTTCAAATGCAATTTGGACCAATGGATATGAAATCACAAATTGACCCGTGTCTTGTCACCTGTGGTCTTTATGAACGGGGCAGTTTGTAGATGCTGTAAGGCACAGCTATACATGAAAGCCATTCTAGCCCATGGGCATTAATTGGGAAAACTGGGGCATGAATGGCTAGGCTTGCAAAGGCTTTATGGCTGTTGACCTAGTAACATCCAGTGATTCTAAAAAGGGAGACTGGGGAAAAAGGACCTGTACATATTTTAATGCAAATGTTTTATTTTGTGGAGGAAAATAAGAACAGAATGTTTTTCATTGCTTCTTAAATCTTCATAGATTATAGTAATTCAAGTAAAATTATCACAGTGATCTGAAATATGTATAGGTTCTGTTGGCACTGCAACATTTGATATCTTTGCAATATTGGAGTAACAGATTCCTTACTGCAGAACTAATATGTATTTTTAAAATATTTATTTTTTGTTATGACCAATGTGCCAAATTGAGATGATAACCAAAATCATGACTTATAAGTAGTTTGGTCCCCATCCCCAAGGTACTTGGTGGCTCTAAATGTGTCCTTTGCAGAAGCTGACAAGTCCAACAAATTCTCTATACATTATCGGCACCTTTCTACCTAGAAGGTGCTATAATGTCCATTGTTAATACTGTACAGAAATGTAATAATTCATTCACTTGTTTAATTCATTTATACCTTGGTTTTATACACACGTTTGACTGCAGATTGCAAGTACAAATATAACTGAAATAAGCAATAGTTTTCGGTCTCATTATATTTATATTGAAACACTTGTTAATTACTGCAACAGTCATGGTCATGTTGTAGCAAATATTACAGACTTGCATTGCTGTAAAGTTCAATTACAGTACAGATATAGCAATTCTTTTTAATGAGGTCCACGGTCTTTAGGAGACAGAACCTGTATTAAACAATGTAATAATGGAAATGTAATGGCGTACTACACAACTCTGGCCTCTTCTCCTAAGCTGGACAGTTCTGCCCTTTGTAGGTCATCCATATCTATCCCCACTGTCAGGGATCCTGGTAATTGATGTTAACTCATTACCCATTTGGAACAAAAAAAAGTTTTCCAACTTCTCAGGCCTGAAAAAAAAACGCAGTAAAAATCTTGTATAGCTGAAGCAGAGTAAAGTCCGCTACAAAGAATGCAAAGATGTGCATAATAAAACTTTTATAGGATTTTACTTCATGGTGATAGTGTCCTTAAATGCACATCCGGTCTGGGCTTTTATAAGTTCAAAAATTAGAGAAA